>NC_065446.1:108176238-108321238 GCF_917563875.1 Diabrotica virgifera virgifera
CATTGTGCCACTCTCCTTATCTCGTCCTATTCCTTTTATCATACTATAATGAATCTCTCTCTTTCTCCTTTTTTGAAATGTTCTGTTGCTATCTCTTCACTTCTTCTTTCACATACTCTTTCCCTTTCATTCACTAGCACGTGCATTGGAATACACCCGGTGATAACTCCAAACCTGGTTCATGCTTATTAGATGCTTCTTCTTCTTCTTTTTGTATAGACATGACTCTGTCTGTTTTTTCAATGTGCCCCGAGTAAGTTGTCGTTCCATCGTTTTCGTGGTCTTCCCACTGATCGTCTTCCTATTGGGGAACCGTCTCTCGCTGTCCTGACTACCCTATTTGTTGTCATTCGGCTTATGTGGTCATTCCATTCTATTCTTCTGTTTCTTACCCAGTTATTAATGTTATCTCTTCTGTTCCTTACCCAGTTATTAATGTTATCCACCTTGCATCTCCGTCGTATATCTGTACTTCTAGCTCTGTCCCATAGAGTCTTACCATCGATTTTTCGAATGGTTTTCATCTCCGCTGCGCGCTGTTTCGGGCAATCTTTTTGTCCTCTCTGTGTCGGGCCCTGTTTCTGCCGCGTATATCATTATTGGTCTGATGACTGTTCTGTAAATTCTGCTTTTCATTTCTTTTCCGATATTTTTATTTCTCCATGTTGTGTCATTCAGGCAACCTGCGGCTCTGTTTGCTCTATTCACTTGATCTTCCACTTCTGTTTCGAGTCTTCCGTAGCTAGATAGTGTGATGCCTAGGTATTTAAACTCCATCACTTGTTCTATTATCTGACTTTCCAGCTCCAATTTACATCTTATTGGATCTGCTGTTATAACCATGCATTTTGTCTTTTTTGAGGAAATTAACATGTTAAATTTTCTGGCGATTATGTTGAATTGGTGCAGCAACGTTGTAAATCATCTTCACTTTGAGAGATTAGTATTGCATCGTCCGCATAGCAGATTATTTTTAGTTATTTTTCTCCCATTTAGTATGCTTTTTTAGTTCTTACTTTTTTATTATTTCGTCCATGATCAGTTTGAACAATCAAGGACTCAAGGAATCCACCTGTCTTATCCCATTGCCGGCTTCAATTGGGTCAGTTAGTTCATCTTCCACTTCCGCTTTTACTTTTATTGTGTTGTTCCGGTAGATGTTATGTTTTCTATCATTTTAATTATTCCCAGAGGTACCTCTCTCGAGTATAACAAGTGAATAACGTCCTTTAATGTGTCCCTGTCAAACGCTTTCTTAAGGTCCACGAAACATAAATATGCCGGTTTGTTGTATTCTAACGATTTCTCTTGAATTTGCCTCATTATAAATATAGCGTCAGTGCATGACATTCCCGACCTAAAACCTTGTTGTTCTTTTGCTAATGTTATAATTTCATTCAATTTGTTTGTTATCACTTTTGTTGTTAATTTTAATGTTGTGTTTAATAAGTTAATCCCTCTGTAATTCTCCGGGTCTGATTTGTCTCATTTTTTGAGGAGAGGTATTAGGATGCTTGATCTCCATTCTTGTGGTACCTATTCTGTTTTGTTCTATTATTTTTTGTATTAGTTTTAATAGTTGTTTAGTTAGATCTTGTCCTCCGTACTTTAGGAGTTCGTTCGATATTCTCTCTTCTCCTGGAGATTTTCTATTTTGTAATTTTCTTAATACTTCCTTTACCTCTCCCTCCTCGATGTTTAGATGCCATGTACATATTTTTCTTTCTTTAGAAAATATTCATGCTTCTAGCTGATCGCGAGAATTGTAGCATACCTGCTCCATTTAAAGAGCACCCGTGCTCGGGGCCGTTGTATTTATTAGCCATTGCAATGATTTTTTTCTAGGAAAAATTAAGCTCTAGGTGGTTTCCTATTGCCTTTATAGAGTGTGTAGTATTTTAATTTATAGACTACAATAAAACCTAAGCAACCTACCAGTTGCTCAGGTTTTCGTCAACGTATCAGTTAATCAGTAGAATAATAAATAAAACTAACGATGCTGAATGAATGATGATTTGTGTCCATATGACATCCAAATACAAGCCTGAAGTACCTTTTCAAGTGGACCTTTGCCCACGAGAGGAATGGGATAGAGGAAATAGTCTGGGCTCGACCCAGACTGCATGGTTAGACCTGGTACACGGACGGGTCTAAAACTGCAGAAGTGTCGGGCGCAGGAATATTCTGTAGTGGTGGAAATTTCAACATTTCTATTCCACTGAAAGAATATACCTCTGTATTTTAGGCAGAGATTTTTGCAATCTTGCAATGTGCAAGAGAAAACAACTTAAGGATTTTCGAAATACAGCGGGTAAACATATGCGCAGATAGCCAAGCAGCTATTGGGGTTCTCATAAGCCCTAAGGTGAACTCTAGGCTAGTGTAGGAATGCCAACATAGACTGGCGCAACATAACAGTGTTATACTGGTATGGGTTCCAGGTCATCGAAGCATATACGGCAACGAAAGAACTAATACACTTATGCTAGGAGAGCATCAGCTACAAAATACCTGGATCCAAAGCCTCCAAAAAAGCACCATCCACCGTAAGAAAAGCCTGGATTCGAAGCCAACATAACTAAAAATGGGAGGGTACACCCCCGTTCAAATACATGGAAAGATGCATATCGGACAGACATGTGCTAGTAGGGCTGAATTACTGCTGAAAACAAGCAGGAATTAGCTTAGAATCATAACAGGTTTCCATATTGCGCACGCGCCAGTTAAGGGTCACCTGCATAAAATGGGGCTGTTTCATGGAGACTTGAGCTGCAGACTATGTAACACAGAATCTGAAACAGTCAACCATATATTGCATGACTGCGAGGCATTTTATCGAAAGCGACAAAAAATCAGAATCATCGAAGTGACTCAAAATATAATATGGCACCCACCCACTAGACCTGTATAAGCTAGTACAGGGCTCCTTCTTCTTCTTCTTCTTCTGGTTCCTATCCGTTTCGGATGTTGGAAATCATATTGGCAATCATAGCCTTGCTCGCTGCGGCTCGAAACAGTTCCGTTGAAGTTTTCTTAAACCATGTTCTCAAATTCCGTAGCCATGATATTATCCTTCTACCGGGTCCTCGCTTACTTTTGACTTTACCTTGCAATATGGACTGCAGCAGTGAGTAATGGTGCTCATTTCTCATAACGTATCCCAGATACTGCGGTTTTATACGTTTGATGGTAAACACAATCTCCGATTCCTTCATCATTCTTTCTAGAACTTCCTTGTTCGTGATCCTAGCTGTCGAGGGTATTCTCAGCATTCTTCTATAGAGCCACATCTCAAACGATTCAAGTTTTTTAATAGTGGCCTCTGTAAGCGTCCATGCCTCCGCTCCGTACAATAATATAGGTAGAGAAATCATAACATCTCAAATGTCTCATTTTGTTAAAAACCGTTCTTGCCTTTCCTATGCGGCACTTTATTTCCTGTACGTTGTTCCACTGCTCATTTATAATAGTTCCCAGGTAGCAATAGTATTTTACGCGCTCTATCTGCTTTTCATTAATGTACAGGTGAGCCCCCTTTATATTCTACTTGCTGATAATCATTTGTTTGGTTTTTTGGGTATTAATGTTTAGTCCGTATATACTGTTGACTGTACTCGTTGATTCTGTCCATTAGCCTCTGAAGTCCCTCTAAACTATCTGCTATCACCATGGTGTCATCGGCATATCTAATGTTGTTTACTCTTTCTCCATTTAGAAGGATGCCTTCGTCTACCCCGTATAGAGCCTCGTTAAAATTCTCTTTGAGTACATATTAAATATCAACGGCGATAGAATTCGTCCCTGCCTAACTCCACGTAGTATTTTATGTGATCTGTTTCTTCTTGTTAATTTTCATATATCGTCGGTCTAATAAACAAATTGCCTAAGTCCATTTTTTCCGAAAATTGTTTTTTGGTGTCATCTAGTAGTAGACGGTAAAAGCTATTTTGATTATTATTATTAATATGGATATAGTATAATAAGTAGAAAGTTTGTGTAAATATTTTGTTTAATTAATTTTGGTCAATTATGTATTGCATGGAGGTAGGCAATTTTCTCTTTTTTTACTTTTGTTCAAAAGTTTTTTGTCTCTCTTGTAAAATTTTCAATTTGTGACTTAGGCAATTTGCTTATTAGACCGACGATATGCGGTCTGATTCCAGTAGAGTTCGGAAATTATTCTGAGGTCTTTATCATCCAAGTCCACTTCTTTCAAAATGTTAATCAACTTTTGGTGTTGAACTCTGTCAAATGTCTTTTTACAGTCGATCAAGCACGCGTATACATTGTAGTTAACTTCCCTGCATCTTTGAATCAGAATCTGTACTCCGAAAAGTTCTTCTCTGGTACCCACGGCATTAATGAACCCGAACTGTCTGTCCGATATTTGTTCCTCGCACTTCTTATAAATTCTTCCATGGATGACTCTAAGAAACAGTTTCAACATATGGCTCATTAGGCTGATTGCTCGATATTCTTCGCACTTTTTTGCCCCCTGTTTTTAGGAATCGCTATGAATTCTGATTCTAGCCATTTATCAGGGATGCTTCCTGTTTTGTATATTTTATTGAACACAGCCGTGATCCAGTTTATTCTTTCTTCCTCCAAGAGTTTTAAAAATTCAGCTTCGATATTATCAGGTCTTACAGCTTTTCTGTTTTTCATCCGTTTTATTGCGTCTTCTACCTCGGATTTAATTATGTCGGGGCCCGTCATCCTCTCTGAAAATGGATACCTATAACCTGTTCTTTGATCGTGAAAAAGTGTCTCCAAATATATTTTTCATTTGTCCTTCATCTCTTAAATGTCAATGATTATTTTCCATTGGTGTCTATGAGCTTCATTTGTGTTCGCTTTTTAAAAGTACCTGTTACTTCTTTTACCGTTTTGTGTACATTAAAGTTGTCATGCTTGGCTTTTAGCTTCTTTTATTTTTCTTCTGACGCATGCCTACATCTTTTTATATTCATCTTTATTTCCTTTAATTAACCTTCTGCATTCCATTAAGTGAAGGATTTCTGGAGTCATCCAAGGTTTCTTCTTTGGTTCTTTGTTTGGTTTTAGCAGCTCTTCTTTAGTTATTTCTTCGTTTTGGTTCATTTCTCGTTGGATGCTATTTTCTTCTTTTAATTGTTTAACCTGGTTGTTAATATATTCCCTCAGTTGCCTCTTAACTTCCGGATGTTGCAGGGCTGTCATCATGTTGTAGTTAGGTCTAGCATTCTTTATTGTCTTCAGTCTCACATCCATGACTCCCACTAAAGGTATGTGGTCCGATTCAATGTCCGCTCCTGGATAGGTTTTGACAGACTTAAATTGTTTCTGAATCTTCCATTTACCAATATCTAATCTACCTGGTTTCTAATTACTTTATGGGGTTTATCTGCTGGCGCCTTCCACTTGGTACTATTGTACCTCGGTTAACAGAATACTGACTCGTGGCCGAAATTATTTTCACTAATTTCGTCATTCCCTGAGTCTAGCCACACTCCAAATATTTTAATATCTGCAGTTCTTCTTCGTTTCGTTAACGTTCAATTCAGTCTCCTTGCAAAGCCTCCTTGAAAAAGGGTAGACCTCGAAACACGGTGTCAGAGGATGGCAAGAGACTCGAATTGAATCAAAACGAAAACGATTATTTTCTTTTCTTTTTTTCATACCTTACTCGGTTTAGAGTATAAAATGACCACGTTTCATTAAAGTAATCTTAGACGCATTATTGGAGTGTTCTCCTAGCGGCGCCGCTTGGTACTATTGTACCTCGGTTAACAGAATACTGACTCGTGATCGAAATTATTTTCACTCATTTCGTCATTTCCCGTTAGAGGACAGTCTAACCACACTCCGCTGCAAATATTTTAATATCTGCAGTTCTTCTTCGTTTCGTTATGGTTCAATGCAGTCTCCTTGCAAAGCCTCTTTGAAAAAGGGTAGACCTCGAAACACGGTGTCAGAGGATGGCAAGAGACTCGAATTAAATCAAAACGAAAACGATTATTTTCTTTTTAAATTGTAACTATTTCCTGCGTAGGGTCTGGCGGCCATTTTTATTTATAAACAATTAAGTGTCAAAAAATGGCATTTTTCACTTTTTTTCAAATCAATGCAAAACAGGGAAACTTATGGTTTTTTTAGTACAAATATCTTCGAGATTATGGAAAAAGCTTTAAAATGACGTATTACAAAGTTTGATATACTCATTTATTGTTAATATAATTGCGAAAGAAGGTAAAATTTTTGTCAAATAAGGGTTCTTTGGTGCTTAATATGTTTTTTTTTGTAAGCATTTATTAGCAATCAGAATTACATATTCTATAAGCTAATTTGATAACAAGTACAATAACATATATCAATGTATTATTGTACACTAAAATGGCGTTATGAGGTACATCACCCAGCGGTTTCACCTCAGTTTCAGCGAAGATCTATGGGCCATAATCTTCGCAATCTTCTGTTGTTTAGTGGCTGCAGTAATGGTAATATTAATTGGTTGGGGTGGTCTTCCAATTTCTCGTGATGTCTGTTGGCTCTTTCTTGAATTACTGTGCTGACTAAGCTTAATATGTGATAAAAATTTCAAAGCGATTTATTCAATTGTTTAAATTTTATTCAAATTATTTATCCCAGAGAGCACTTTTTTGCAATAACATAAGTCAGAAGAAAATGATGTTAGAACCATTCCACACGTGTCAAATGAAAGAGCATGAGTTACATTTTCAACATGGTTTAAAAAAGTGAATAAAAATGCATTTATTAGTAATAAATAATTATGCAAAATTATCGTAAATATTTCCTTATAAACTTTTTATTTTGTTATATAAGAAATTATACATATTTATTACAATTTTTTATCAATTATGATATAGATAACATTACTTGGTAGTTGTGCACTTAAACAGGGTAAAAAAGTGATTCAAAAAGTTTATAAAGAAAAATTGACGATACTTTTGCATAATTATTTATTACTAATAAATGCATTTTTTATTCACTTTTTTAAACCATGCTAAAAATTTAGCTCATGCTCTTTCATTTGACACCTGTGGAATGGTTCTAAGGTATACCCTATTCCACGAACATACGCCTGTTTTGGATTACTTCGACAACGAATATTTTACTGTGCAAACTAAGAAGAACGAAAATAAATTGCAAATTACATTGTGGCTTATTGGAATAATTATTAGCGCCATTTACTTTCGTACTTCTTATGTTGCATAGTAAAATATTCGTTGTCGAAGTAATCCAAAACAGGCGTATGTTCGTGGAATGGCCCATAATTTTTTTCTGACTTATCTTATTGCAAAAAAAATGTTCTCTGGGAAAAACAATTTGAATAAAATTTAAACAATTGAATGAATCGCTTTGAAAATTTTATCACATATTAAGCACCGAAGAACCCTCATTTGACAAAAATTTCAAAGCTGTACATTAATTTTTACAACAGTTATTGAGAAAATATTTTTTTTGCAATTCCGACCTTTTATTGCAATAATATTAACAATAAATGAGTATATCAAACTTTATAATACATCATTTTAAAGGTTTTTCCATAATCTCGAAGATGTTTGTACTAAAAAAATCATAAGTTTCACTGTTTCCGTTGATTTAAAAAAAGGGGAAAATGCCATTTTTTGACAGTTAATTGTTTATAAATAAAAATGGCCGCCAGATCCTACGCCGGAAATAGTTATAATTTGTTCCTATAGGTATTACCTGTCGAAAAAACGCTTCAGTACCCTGGCTGCTGAAGTGTCACGAACAGGGTATATTTTTGTCTTATTACCCTGGCCTATTATAAGAAACAATTTAAAACGTTGAGTAGTCTAATTCTTGGTAGTTAATTACAAAATTTAATTATTATTAACTGCAATAATGCAATAACATCATTTTATAAACAATTTATTTACCTAAGACCTCTTCTTCTTCTACGGCACTACAGCCCAAATTGAGCCTTGGCCTCCTTTATTTTTTGCCTCCACCCTTGCCTGTCTGTGGCTGCTCTTCTCCATACACGGACTCCTAAAAGGGCTTGTGCGTCGCTGTTTACTGTGTCTTCCCAGCGCTTTCGTGGCTTCCCAACCGGTCTCTTTCCTTGCATTCTAGCATTCAGTGCTCGTTTTGGTAGCCTATCCTCTCCCATTCTTATCAAATGCCCGGCCCACTGCAATCTTTGTATTCTAATGAAGTCTGACAGGGGCGTTTGCTTATAAAGTTGATAAAGCTCGTTGTTGTATCGACTTCTGAAGCTTCCGTTTTCCCTTACAGGTCCTAGTATTCTCCTGAGTACTTTCCTTTCGAATGTGTCGAGTTCGTTTTTGGATGTTTCTTTCAGGACCCAGGCTTCACTGCCATAGCATGTTATTGGTCGAATTAAGGTTTTATAGATTCTCATCTTTGTATTTCGGTGGACACTTTTAGACCGAAATATATGGGAGAGGGCAAAATAAGCTCTGTTTGCCTGCGTTATTCTCTTCCGTATTTCTCCATCTTCTGATCCGTCGGCAAATATTTCTACTCCCAGGTATGTAAACTTTTCAACCGTTTCAATGTCATCTTCATGTATAATGTTTTCTGGGACCTAAGACCTCAGACATAATAAATTGATAGAGAGCGCGTTTTAAATAGAAATATTAGTACACATTATGTAGTTATGTAATATTATGATTTTATAAACCAGGGCATTTAGCACAAAATAAATCGATTTTTAAATACAGCATCTAGAGACTTGTAACTTTTTGCATTGTGTTCAGGATAATGTCAGGAAAAAAGTCTACTACAGAAAAATGGCTGAAAATGCATAATTGCATTTTAAAGTGCATAAAATGCATCCAAAAGTGCATAAGCGTGTACAAAGTAAGTGCAGTGCCGGATTTACCACTAGGCCGACTAGGCCGCGGCCTAGGGCCGCAAGCAAAAGGGGGCCGCAGCGTTTTGTAAAAAAACGTTTTTGGTAAAAGAATTGAATGTTTTATTTTTCAAAATTAATTATTAATTACCTCTACTGTAAATCGAGTACCATACTTTTGTATATAAACAATACAATCCTGTGCTTTATGCTTTAATTACATAATCGTGAAATTATCGGGGGCTGCTCGGGGTAATTTGGCCTAGGGCCGCAAGTACTCTAAATTCGGTACTGAGTAAGTGTACCAAGGGCCAAATTTGGCTACTCCGGGAATTTTGAGGTCACTGACGACAAATAAGCCATCAGAAACGACTACTAGAGCACCTGGTGCCCACGTTTACTGCTAAGGCACGCCATCTAGAGTTTCGAGGGTTTTCGGCACTAAATTGATGCAAACAGGTTACTCGAGGGGTTTTTGGGGTTGCTAGACAAGAATACGCCATCAGATCCGACTCACGCTGCACCTGGTGCCAAAAGACCCTCCAAAATCCATAAGATAACATGCCCTAGCAATGACCTTGGTTACCAGGTGGTCTGGGGTCAGTTCTGATGATGTATTCATATTAAGCGACCCCAAAACCGCCTAGTAATATATTTGCATGCATTCAGTGCCGAAAACTTTCAATATTCCAGATGACGTTTCTCAGCAGTGACCAGGTATTCCGGATGTCGTTCTGATGGCGTATTCGTATTTATCAACCGCAAAAACTCCCGTTTAGTCTGTTTGCACCAAGTGGGTGCTAAAATTACTCGAAACTCCAGAATATGACTTTACCGTAGACACCAGGTGCTCCGGGTGTCGATGTGATGGCACATTTGTTTTTAGCTACCCCAAAAACCTCCTAGAAATCTGTGTGCATTAATGTAATATCGAGAACCCTCAAAATTCTAAAAGATGACGTACCTTAGCAGTGACACTGAGCACCAAGTGCTCCGGTGGTCCGTTTTGACGGCGTATTCTTGTTCAGCGACTTCAAGGACCTCTAAGTAATCTGTTTACATAAATTTAGTTTCGATAACCCTCGAACCTTCAGATGACGTGCCTTAGCAGTGGCCACGGGCACCAGGTGCTCTAGGGGTCAGTTCTGATGGCCTAGTCGTATTCAGCGACCACAAAAACCCTCGAGTAACAAAAGCTGACCCTTGATATGCTTATTTTGATAAGTTTATGCACTTTTGAATGCATTTTATTCACTTTAAAATGCCATTATACAGTTCCACCCATTTTTCTATAGGAGACTATTTCCCGTTGTCATCCTGAACACAATGCAAAAAGTTGCAAGTCTCTAGGTCTAGGTGCTGTATTTAAAAATCGATTTATTCCTGTGTTTTTAGTGCTAAATGCCCTGGTCTATGAATAAATCTCATTTGAATTTGATAACATGTTTAAAATCTACATACAATAAGATTTTTATTAGAGAGGTTCATCGTAATAAGTAAGTAAAACTATGTTACGTCACATTTTCATATACATAATATATCTTTATTTAATATGTTCGTTCATATCTTTAGTGTCTCGCTCTAAAAGTGATTCTGATAACACCATTACAATTAAACAAACCATTGTAAATATTCTGCTATTGTGTAATTAGTACAGTAACCCAAGCTGTCAGAACCGGCTTAACAAAGTAGGTACCTATATAATTACATAATTTTTGTTAGGAATGTTATAAAAAGCTAATAATAATTAATATATATATAATGTACCTATATAATTACATAATCTTTGTTAGGAATGTTATAAAAAGCTAATAATAATAGTCTCCCGTTTTATACCGCTGACGCGGCTTTGGGATTATAGCAGGGTAGTCTGATATATCTAGGGCCTACGGTATACAAGGAAGTGGCCAGTGCTACGCTTCAACCGCCTATTATTACCCCTGGTTTTACCCAAGGTACTCATTTTATTCAGGCTGAGTCGACCTGGGGCCTATAGACATTTTAAAAATGTCTAGTTGTTCCTGCCGCCGCGGCGGTGGGATTTGAAGCCCGGCCTACCAGCATGCGAGAAAGTATACTACCGCCTGCGCTACGCCGGCCTATAAAAAGCTAACTTTTCGAATCGAAGCTTCTATACCGGAGTCCTATTACGTTGTTGAAAAAAATCGCAAACTAAAAAAAAATAATAAAATTACTTTATTCAATTTAAAAAAAGTAGTTCCTCTTCTTCTTCATTTTGTTCTTCTTTTTGTGTAGACATGACCCTGTCTGTTTTTCAATGTGCCTCCAGTAAGTTGTCATTCCATCGTTCTCGTGGTCTTCCCACTAATCGTCTTCCTATTGGGGAACCGTCTTTCGCCGTCCTTACTGCTCTGTTTGTTTTCATTAGGCTTATGTAGTCGTTACATTCTACTCTTCTGTTTTTAACTCAGTTATTAATGTTGTCCACCTTGCATCTCTGTCGTATATCTGCACTTCTAGCTGTATCCCATAGTGCCTTACCACCGATTTTTCGAAGTGTTTTCATCTCTGCTGTTTCTGTATCAGGTCGTGTTTCTGCCGAGTACGTCATTATTAGTCTGATGACTGTTTTGTAAATTCTGCCTTTCACTTCTTTTCCGATATTTTTATTTCTTTATATTGTGTCATTCTGGCAGCCTGCGGCTCTGTTTGTTTTATTCACCAGATCCTCCACTTCGGCTTCGAGCTTTCCGTAGCTAGATAGTGTGATGCCTAAATAGATATTTAACCTCCGTGACTTGTTCTATTAACTGACCCTCCAGCTGTAATTTACACCTTATAAGATTTGCTGTTATAACCATGCATTTAGTCTTTTTTGGAGAAATTAACATGTTAAATTTTCTGGCGGTTATATTAAATTGGTGTAGCATACGTTGTAAATCATCTTCAACGTTGAGAGATTAGTATTGCGTCGTCTGCATAGCAGATTATTTTAAGTTGTTTTTCTCCTATTTGGTATCATTTTTTGTCTTTCTTTTTTTATTATTTCATCCATGATCAGGTTGAACAATAGAGGACTTCATACTGACGTATGGGGCGAAGTGAGTAAGTGAGTAAGTGAGACGTGAATAGGGAGTAAGTGAGACGTGGACACTGAACCAGCTTGAAACAACAAAATTATTAGTCTTAGAACGGAAGATCTTTGGGCTTTATAGAGACGAGATAACACGATAAAGGAGAGAAAGACATAACCAGGAACTCCAAGCACTATGTGGAGATTACAATACAGGGTGAGGCAAATAAAGGGCCTATTAGAATTATCTCGAGAACTAAAGGCAACAGAATCATGAAAATTGGAACAAAGGGGTTTTGAATGATGATCTATTAAATGAAAATATTTTCATCTCTTTGTAACTTCCGGTTATACCGGAAGTTGCTTATAACTTCGTTTTTTAAATGGGACACCCTGTATATTTTTACATTTTTGGATTCTCTTCGATGTCTTCTTTCTTAAAATATGAGGTTTTGTAATATTATGCAGGGTATTTTAAAAGATAATTACGTTTTTTTATTAATTTCGTAGCAAAATTAACACCCTTTAGAATTGTAGTAGTTTGACATCTAAAACTCTACTTACGTTCAAATGATTTTTAATATACTCTACTATTGTTAAGAATCATTAGTATAGCTAAATTTTTAATTTTAGTATACAGGGTTGGTCGAAACTCGGAATGAGTATTTTCTGACTTTTCTTAAATGGAACACCTTGTATTTTAGTATTGTAATGAAATGATATTTTATGGTCCTTTTTTATTTCTTAAGCATTCCCTATACCTAACTGCTTTAATTTGTGCTTAATTGTTAATCGCACCAACAATCTTACCTATGTAGGTATTTTGATAGCTAAACCATTATTGCCAATTTTAAGGACCAGTCTGGATTAATATGTATTTATTTCTGAAAAATTATTTGAAATTGAGTATTTTCACGGCCAACTTAATAAAATTTTACGTATTTTTTTGGAATTAATGTTTAGCTTGAATCACCAATAACTCACAAATTAAAGCAGTTAGATATAGGGAATGCTTAAGATATAGAAAAGTACTATAAAATATCATTTCACTACAATACAAAAATACAGGATTTTAAGAAAACTCAGAAAATACTCATTCCGTGTTTCGACAAACCCTGTATACTAAAATTAAAAATTAAGCTGTACTAATGATTCTTGACAATAGTAGAGTATATTAAAAATCATTTGACCGTAAGTAGAGTTTTAGATGTTAAACTAATTCAATTCTACAGGGTGTGAATGTTGCTACAAAATTAATAAAAAAACGTAATTATCTTTTAAAATACCCTGTATAATATTACAAAACCTCATATTTTAAGAAAGAAGACATCGAAGAGAATCCAAAAATGTAAAAATATACAGGGTGTCCCATTTAAAAAAACGAAGTTATAAGCAACTTCCGGTATAACCGGAAGTTGCAAAGAGATGAAAATAATTTCATTTAATAGATCATCCTTCAGAACCCCTTTATTCTAATTTTCATGATTCTGTTGCCTTTAGTTCTCGAGATATTTCTAATAGGCCAGTTATCTGCCTCACCCTATATAGTACGATACATCGAGGCAGAGGCAAAATGTATAAGATGAGCATAAAATATAATGATATCGAATGATAAGAGAATACTAAATAAAATCTTCTAGGAAAGGCCCAATGGCAGAACGCCAGTTGGTCGCCCAAGAAAAAAATGGAAGGATACAGTAACGAGTACTCTACGTAAGATGGTGGTACAACAATGGGAGATTATTGCACAACACTGGCAAGAGTGGAGGATAGCAATAAATAGTAAGACGAGGAGCTTGTCCTTCTTCTTGTAGTGCCTGTCCATTTCGGATGTTGGCGATCATCATGGCAATCTGTACTTTGCACACTGCGGCTCTGAAAATATTTGTGGTTGTTGTGTTGAACCACATACGTAGATTTTTAAGCCAGGAAATCCTTCGCCTTCCTGGTCCCCGTTTTCCATCTACTTGCCCGTGCAAGATCAGTTGCAGCAGTCCATATCTTCAGCTGTTGATTTTGGCTATTTTTATTGTGGTTAACAGCTCTTTTTCTTTTTGCGTTCTCAGCAAAACACCCGGATTATTAACGTGGTCGGTATAAGATATCTTTAGGGTTCAACTGTAAAGCCACATTTGGAAAGCCTCGATTTTCTTGCAGATGACGTCTGCAAGAGCCCACGACTCAGATTGTACAACATTATAAGAAAAATATAACATCGTAGTAATCTGATCTTTATGAGTATTTACAAATTTGATTCCCTGATTTCTAGGGAATGGTCCAAATTTTCATTGATGTTCGTACGAAAATAGGTGTATATTTTTACTCTTTCTATTTGTTAACCGTTCAAACTGATTCGACCAAATTGCTGTTCCTTGTTAGAGATCATCCTACATTTTGTTTCCTTAGCGTTTAGTGAAAGTCCGTATCTCTGACTTACTTCTGTGATTCCATTCGTTAACTTCTGGAGGACTTCAGAACTGTCAGCGAATACCACCCTGTCGTCTGCGTATCTTATATTATTGATACATTCTCCGTTGATTTGAATTACGGCTTCAACATTATCCACTGCTTATTGAAAAATTTCCTCAGAATATATACGTTAAGGAGCACTGGTGATAGTATACATCCCTGAAGGAACCCACGTTTGATTTTGGTATCGTCGGATTCTCCTGCCTCTGTCCGGATATACGATGTTTGATGCCAGTACAGATTGCTAATATGTAATTCTTAAATCACAGGTGTTTATTCCAATATAGGTTAATATCTCCATCAACTTATCGTGCTTTATTGTATCGAAAGCTTTATGGTAATCAATGAAGAGAAGACGAGGATCGAGTAATGACATTTAAGTAAGAACATTTTATTTACGAAACAAAAATTAGAATGTTTCGTAGTCTATTTTTCGGCAGTTACAGTGTTGATTATAAAAGTTGTAATTATTGTTAATTGCAGTAGTACCTATCATTATATAAACAAATTTTTGTTGTAAGATAATTTGGTTATAACTGATACGGTACTGTAAATAGAAATAGAGATACGTTTATTATGGTCGCAGTAAAACTGATCTGAACTTGACAACATGTTTAAAATCTACTACACTAGGAGTTTTGCAAGAGGCTTCAACAAAATAAGTAAGTTGAACTATACGTCTATTTTCACATTTGATAATATTTTTCCATTTCGTTTATATCTTAAATGTCAATCACTATCACGAGTGTTAATGAAAGAATGTTAATAATCTCCATAATTACGGTGTTAGGTGCAAAATTTTGGCCCAATGGTATTTCAATGTGTTCATTATTTTCGAATACTACCACTACTTTCGAAAACTAATGAGTATTTAAAAAAAAATTAAACGCAGAATGAAAGATTACATTATTACCGAGGGCCGAAAGTCCTTGAAAACTTATAAAATGTTTATTTTAATAAGTTACAAGGGTAAAAAAAGGAGAAGCTTCAGTGTGATTTTTAATTTCAAATATTTCATTAAAGAAAACTTTTTGTTTCTTCTAAGGGACTTTCGGTCCTCAGTAATAATGTACTCTTTCATTCTGTGTTTAAATTTTTCAAAGATATTTATTAGTTTCCTCAGCATTTGAAAAAATGAATGCATTTAAATATCATTGGACCAAGATTTTGCGCCTACCCCCTTAAGTGGAAAGGCGCAAAATGTCGCCTGTCACAATTTTGAATGTGTTTTACATGTATTAATTTTTTTCGAATCCTGAGAAATCTGATAAATATTTTTAAAAAATTTAAAAGCAGAATGAAAGATTACGTTATTACCGAGGACCGAAAGTACCTTAGAGTAAATAAAAGTATTATTTTGTATAAACTGTTTGCAAAGAAAAATCACACTAAATTTTCTTTTTTATTTTCACCCCTGTAACTTATTAAAATAAACATTATAGAAGTTTTCAGCGACATTCTGCCCTCAGTAATTATGTAATCTTTCATTGTGCGTTTAAATTTTTCAAAAATATTTATTAGTCTTCTCAGGATTCAAAAAAAATGAATAGATTTAAAACACATTGAACATTTTGACAGGCGACATTTTGCGCCTTTCCCCTTAATACGGAAAATAAAACTTAATATATACACTCAGATGCAAAAAACGCAACGGAGAAAATTTTGGTCAAATTCAAAGTATTTCAGTTTCTTTTATTTTTAGCCCTATTTTGATGATTTTTTAGCACACTGTGTAAAAATTTATAAATTTTAATTTGATATAGTAAGTTTTTTAATAAAATTTTGTATTTGACTTATAAGGGGTTAATCGAAAGGAGGTTTTTTTATTCTAACTTTTAAACATCCTGTGGAATAATTCCGTTTGCAAATTTTCGTAAAACCTTATTTTTCGGTTGCAACCACGTCTCCTAAGTATTGTGTTTTTTGTTTCATGTCAAAATATGTCTTGTTTCATTTTTTAGAGCCAAATGAATTTGCCACCCAAATTTTAGGACTTTTTTAATTATGATTATTTTGGAGTATTTTGTAATACGGCGAGGTGGCTTTGGTGACTGTTATCATTATATCATATTGACAATTACATTTTGTTTACCTATGATTGATCATAGTTCTTAGTGTCGAACATTGTGCGAAAGCCGTTGCTCTGGTTGAAGATGTGCAAAATTATGAATATGTGGCTAGAGTATTACACACTCATCGCTCTACCATCCAAAGGGTAGTGGAACGTTTTATACGAACTGGAACAAACAAGCGTAAAGTGGGAATTGACAGGAAGCGCAAAACTACCGCTTTAGATGATCGTTTTATACGAGTCAACGCTTTGCGGGATCGTCATTTAATAGCGGTGCAAACAAGAAATCATCTTCAACAGGTCCGAGGCAATAATGTAAGTGTATTTACAGTTTGTCGAAGATTACATTAGATTACAAAGTTGCAGACCAGCAACTGGGTCCAAGTTATTTCCACGGCACAGAGTGGCTAGACTACAATTTTCCTGGGAACATTTACATTGGAATTTATGACAATGGAGTAATGTTCTGTTTACGGATGGGTCGAGATACTATCTTCACTCATCAGATGGGAGAGAACGAGTATGGCGTCGAACTGGAGAGATTTGCAGAGTGCGCTTTTAGTCCTCGCGTTAGCCTTGGAGGGGGTTCGGTGATGGTATGAGCAGGAATATCCCGAGAGGCGCACACTGGATTGGTATTTATTGATGGTTCATTGACTGCACACCGGTATATTGAGGAAATTTTAGCGAATCACGTAGTACTCTTTTTTCAATATATCGGCGATGATTTTCTATTAATGCAAGATAATGCGCGACCCCACTCTGCATTGTATGTCACGCAATATTTAGAGGAAGTTAGTATTAATAAAATGAACTGGCCAGCGTGTTCGCCAGATCTGAACCCAATAGAGCACGTTTGGAATATGCCTGGTAGGAATATTAGAGGTCGCGAAGTCGCTCCAGCCTTAATTAACGAACTTCGCTTGGCTCTAGAAGAGGAGTGGCAAAACATCCAGCAAGATGATATTCTAAACATCATAGACATCATGAGCAGACGTGTACAGGCAGTTATAGAGGCTAGTGGAGGCAATACCAAGTATAAAGTTATTTTTTAGCAGTTTTTCTTTGTTATTTGCGTACTTAGGTTAAGTTACATTTAAGTTGTTTTTTTTTATGTTTTGTTATTGTTAACATTGTTCATTAAAACCAAGATCATGTCGTTGCTTTTAATCATTATTTAAAGACAGTGCTTCTGGGATGCCGATATGACATTCCTTCGATATCAGTCACCAAATCCCTCATCTTGGCATTACAAATTAATACAAAAGATAATGGTAATAATAGGAAAAGTCGTAAATTGTGGGTGGCAAAATCATTTCGCTCCTAAAAATGAACCAATCATTATTTTCACCATGAAACAAAAAACATAATACTTAGAAGACATGGTTGCAACCGAAAAACAATGCTTTACGAAAATTCGCTTTAAGAATTATTCCACAGGATGTTTAAAATTTAGGAGAAAAACCACCTTTCGATTAACCCCGTATAATAAGTCAAATACAAAATTTTATTAAAAAACGTACTATACCAAATTAAAATTCATAATTTTTTACACAGTGTGCTAAAAAAATCATCAAAATATGGCTAAAAATAAAATCACTGAAATACTTTGAATTTGACCAAAATTTTCTCCGTTGCGTTTTTTAGCATCTGAGTATATGTCTAATTCTACAGAGAATATCCACTATTTTTATGCAAAAAACATTGACTTTGAAACTTGAAGGCACACTCTTGGGACCAAAAGCTGAAGAAAAAAATAGTGCCGCCACACGGAATATTTATCTTCTTTGTAATCATTTATTTTTTGAAAAATTTCAAAAATTGAATGAGCGAAATAATAATGAATTTCGGGGAAAAATGTCGCAACTTAGAATTTGTTATTGTATTTTATTGTATTTTAGTATTGTAATGAAATGATATTTTATGGTACTTTTTTATTTCTTAAGCATTCCCTACACCTAACGGCTTTAATTTGTGCCTTATTGTTAATCACACCAACAATCATAATTACGTAGGTATTTTGATAGCTAAACCATTATTGGTAATTTTAAGAATCAGTCTGGATTAATATGTATTTATTTCTGAAAAATTATTTGTGATTGAATTTTTCACGGCCAACCTAATAAAATTTTACGTATTTTTTGTTGCAATTAATGTTTAGCTTGAATCACCAATAACTCACAAATTAAAGCAATTAGGTATAGGAAATACTTATAAAATAAAAAAGTACCATGAAATATCATTTCGTTACAATACTAAAATACAGGGTGTTCCATTTAAGAAAACTCAGAAAATATTCATTCCGAGTTTCGACCAACCCTGTATACTAAAATTTCAAAATTAACTATACTAATGATTCTTAACAATAGTAGACTATATTAAAAATCACTTGAACGTAAGCAGAGTTTTTAATGTCAAACTGTTACAATTCTACAGGGTGTGCATGTTGCTACGAAATTAATAAAAAAAACGTAAATATCTTTTAAAATACCCTATATAATATTACAAAACCTCACATTTTAAGAAAGAAGATATTGAGGAGAATTCAAAAATGTAAAAATATATAGGGTGTCCCATTTAAAAAAACGAATTTATAAGCAACTTCCAGTATAACCGGAAGTTGCAAAGAGATGAAAATATTTTCATTTAATAGATCATTCTTCAAAACCCCTACATTCCAATTTTCATGATTCTGTTGCCTTTAGTTCTCGAGATATTTCTAATAGGCCAGTTATCTGCCTCACCCTATATACACGAAATTTTCGATTTTTTAAACCTAACTGAATTGAAAAGTGAGCCAAATCCCATCTTAAAGTTTAGGAAAAGACTAGTCCATCCATATATTACTTCTCCATTTTGGTCCAAGGCTGTGGATTTTACGGCCCTTCCCATTTATGGTCTGTTTTTCGTTCTCGTCCCCAAAACTCCCAAAAATTTCAAAAACTTAAGTTCGACCTTTGAGGCTTCTGATAGCACAGATTATTAACTTTCCAACGCATATTTAATTTTGAAAATCAGTTATACCGTTCAAAAGTTACGGAGCTCAGAATTAGAACTCAATTTTTATTTAAAAAGGGGAAAATTTTTGTGGATATGTATGTATGTATGTATGTATGTATGTATCTGGAAAAGTTACACCCATCTGAATTTTTTTTTCTGTGTTTCAAGAGGGTGTGAGGGCCGATTCAGAACCGGTGTAATTTTTGACTTCTGACTACTCGTAAGCCAGCTATAGGGCTAGGTAGATACAAAATGGTAAATTTTTTGGGCGTATATATCTTAGATTCAAGGAGAGACAGGAAAATCGCAAATATACCACATCAATAGGGTTGAGTTAAGCTTTCAAATGGTGCCTAAGCGATCAAGCTCAGACATATACACGGCTCAGTATAGCCGAAAAATTGAAAAACTAAACTTTGAAAATTTTGGTTTTTCGACAATTACTCAAAATTTCAATCTACGAATGGCGCCAATAACTGAGCGTTTGTAGAAGGACTCTAGGCGAATCTAACGTTGTTTACCTCATATCCGGGAAAATTAGAAATTTTAAGTTATACGCTTCATAAATATGATCAAATCTATTTCCTATGGGGAAAAACGGTTATTCAAGCTCAATGATTTCTGTAACAGCTTTAGTTTTTATTATACTTGACCTCAGATGCATCAGATACTACTTGTCAATACGTTTCAAACTCATGTTTAGTGATCAAAATCGGTTAAGCCGTTTAGAAGTTATTAAGCTACAAAAGTATAATCCAATTAACAATTATTCCCGAAATGGTTTATGTAGTTGTAGTGGTTACGACGCTAAATTTGATCTGCAACAGGCAATCCGAGTTCATTTACCGGCCATCCCAATATTTTTATTCAATCTATTTCGACTAGAAAACAAAATCTAGTGTACATTCGATGGACACTAGATCATTTGGGAGATAATGCGACAAAGGTGACCATTTATAAAGCTTAACGTGTAATCGAGAAAAATTGCATTCAACTTCATACATTTAATTTGTATATAACTTGAAAATCTCCTGATACCAGAATAAAAATACCGCTAAACGCCGTAAAAATGAGTGGCGCATACAATATTCCAGCTACAAAAGATCTGATATGAAAATTACGTGGCGCGAAAATGTATTTTCATTTTGATGCAAAACAAAATTCTAGGTTTGTTTTAAAAGATTTTCCATAATATTTGCTAAATTTGAAGTAATCGCGCCACAAAAGAGTTTCAAAATTCAAACTGTATAAAATTTACTCTTTTGTTGCGCGTTTACTTCAAATTTAGCAAATATTATGGAAAACTCTTTTAAAATAAAACTAGAATTTTGTTTTGCATCAAAATGAAAATACATTTTCGCGCCACGTAATTTTCATATCAGATCTTTTGTAGCTGGAATATTGTAGGCGCCACTCATTTTTACGGCGTTTAGCGGTTTTTATTCTTGTACTGTTTTGCGCGCTCTATTTGCGTTTCATTAATGTACAGATGAGCACCGTTTATATTCGCCTTGCTGATAATCATTTGTTTGGTTTTTTGGGTATTAATGTTTAGTCCTTACTGTTGACTGTACTCGTTGATTCTGTCCATTAAACTCTGAAGTCCCTCTAAACTATCTGCTATCACTGTGGTGTCGTCGGCACAAGGGCGGATCCAGGGAGGGGGCCATGGGGGCCATGGCCCCCTCCGAGAATTTAAAAAAATATAAATTTCAATATTTGCAGTTCAAATGTTTTTAGTTTCAAACACATGTATATGTACAAAACAGGGGATAAGTACATATTATGTCTTCTGGACTAACATTTAACACAAGCAGTAACGGAAACTTCAAGAGTGACATAGGATGTTTTGTCAATCAAAATGTTAAAACGACCTTGACAGCCATCAAAATCATATCAATTTCCATATTCTGTACACGCAAAGGATAAAAAAGAAATGAAGCGTTACTTGAATCACCAGCACTTGGAACAAAGGAGTTGGTTGGTACTTTCGCACAATAAAAAGGGTTTGTCCTGCAAGTACTGCGTTTTATTTTTCTAATGAAAAATATGGTCAGAATAAAGGGATAACAGACCAAAACCTTGTCACGTAACCTTTAGCATCTTTCGCCAAAATTATGGGCAAAGACGGAGCCATACACACCCATGAAAAAACATCATATCACAAGGAGTGCGTTCAGGTTGGGCTGGATTTTCTACAAAGTTATCACAACCCGCAAAAGTCAGTCAGTAACCAGATAGACTCTCAGAGGTCTAAACAAATACAAGAAAATAGAGAAAGAACGACAAATAGTAGAGTCTATAGTGTTCTTTAGGTCGACAAAATATTCCTCTAAGAGGCCATCGTGATGATGGCCTTCTGCTTCTGGACGAAGATGATGGAACTAGTAATGAGGGGAATTGTTCAGGTTTAAAGTCGCATAAAAAAGATAAGAATTAAACAACACCTATCCACAGTATCTTCCCGAGCAACATAAATTAGTAGCACCAGTCAAAATTAATTATTATTGATAACATGTTGTGATGAAGAAATAATTGAACAAATAATGAATCAGGTTCAAAGTGCAAATTATTACTCTGTCATATTTAAAGAAACGACCGACATATTCCACGTAGAACAGCTTTCTTTATATTTGAGATACATACACAATAACAACATTCGTGAAGACTTTGTCAAGTTGATTGACGCTTATGAGAATATAAAAATAATTAGTAAAAATCCATAAAGAGGGGAAGAACCAGGCCTGACAGGAGAAGCATTAGGAAAAACAAGTATTAAACTTGTTGAAAGAACTGCACTTGGATCCGAAGAAATGTGTAGGAATCGGTACTGACTTTATTAATACTTTATTAACGATAAATTTTTAATGTCTTTATGGCACTCAAAAGTGCGTTAAAAGTGCCTTAAAACTCATGATTGTAACCCTAATTTTTAAAAATTGCCTTCAGACCCCCCGGTACCCCTCCCCAAAAAAGTTCATGGCCCCTCCCGAAAATCGGTCCTGGATCCGCCCTTGCGTCGGCATATCTAATATTGTTTACTGTTTCTCCATTTAGAAGGATACCTTCATCTACTCCGTATAGAGCCTCGTTAAAAATTCTCTCTGAGTACATATTAAATATCAACGGCGATAGGATACATCCCTGCCTAACTCCACGTGTTATTTTTTATGTGATCAGTTTCTTCTCGAATAATTTTCATATATACGGTGTGATTCCAGTGGAGTTCTGAAATTATTCTTAGGTCTTTGTCATCCAAGTCTGTTTCTTTTAAAATGTTAATCATCTTTTGGTGTTGAACTCTGTCAAATGCCTTTTCATAGTCGATCAAGCACGTGTATACGTCGCAGTTAACGTCCCTGCATCTTTGAATCAGAACCTGTTCTTCGAAAAGTGCCTCTCTGGTACCCACTGCATTAATGAACCCGAACTGTCTGTCCGATATTTGATCCTCGCGCTTCTAATAAGTAGTTAAGTAGATAGCTTTGATCGCGCTGGACAACCCGAGGGTACCCAGAGGGAAAACGCCTGCGCATTACAAAATCAAGCGTTTGCGGAGGTCGAATCTTTCTCTCTGAACATCCTCCGGATTTTTAATTCGGTATTCACGCAGTACAGAAAAAAGATCCTGAAAGTGTCCGGAATACCTTCTCGACGTTCGAGGATTTTGTTTAGGAGTTTTAAGTTCGCACAGGCGCAAAAAACATTTGGGAAGAATTTCTTGACATTCTGTTCTTACTCCTTCCAATTCTTAACCTAAAATATTGTTTTATTAAACAACTTATAGATTGATGCAGATTCTGGTTTTTAAAGTTTTGAAATTATGAAAAGTGTTATATCATTTAAATATTCTTCAAAAAGATTTTAATATTTTTTATATTAAAGCTTTTTTAGCTATTTTTGTCGATGTTTTCCATTTAGTATGTTTATAAATAAGTAGGTACCTTTTCTAGTATTATTTTCATTCGATATTCGATAATTATCTATAACGGTAGTATGTATTACAATAAATTGTACATACTCTGTTTTTACTTAATTTCTTCTATCTAGATGAGCTTATAAGTACCTACATATTCGTGTGGTTTATTTTTCAGTTTAATTTATGAGTTAAATTAGTCTCTTATTGAATACAATGAAACATAAACAACACATCAAACTTATTCTGAAACTATTTCTTGTGTCTTGTTATATTTCATTATTTTTGTGGTGTAATAAACCACAACACAATGCCACAACCTATCAAATTCAATACATACATATTAAAATTGGAAATGATTGCTTTACTAAATTATTCCTTCCTTCAGATAATGTTCAACCCCCAGGAAGTTAAAGGTAATTTTTATATCTAAATATCACCAATCTTTTACTCTCTACAAAAATGTAAGCCGGATTTCGGCGTGGAAATACTACATTATATCGTCGAAATAATAAAGAAAGACGCTAATCAAATTTCGAACTTCTAAGAACGGCATTGAATTATTGAAAAGAAAGTTAATCAGTTAATCCTTTGCCTTTGCTTTTATTCTCTTTCTCTTTGTTGACATACAAATTTGTTGCATTTGTTATAAATGAAAATGTTGTTGGTATCCATAATTTGAGAAAA
The DNA here is from genome assembly GCF_917563875.1 of Diabrotica virgifera virgifera. NCBI lineage: Eukaryota > Metazoa > Arthropoda > Insecta > Coleoptera > Chrysomelidae > Diabrotica > Diabrotica virgifera. The sequence goes on from NC_065446.1 coordinate 108,200,258, forward strand.
ATCTTTTTCCATTAGAAGGATGTAATTGCACATATCAGACCATAATTTTTTATACCAAACAATATTATTTCATATACTGTCGGTTCGCTAAACTCAGACACAACTGGTTAGTGATTTTAGTCAATAATTTTGCCCAAAAAAAAATGATTACTTATTAGTTAATAATTACTAAATAATTAGTAATTTTGCCAATTTTGGCAAAATTCGCAAAAAATAAAAAAATTACCTACTAAAATCACTAGCCAGTTTTGTCGAGTTTAGCGAACCGACTATATTTTAATTTCATAGCAAATGGAACAGGTCATTTATCATAAAAGGGAGGCCGTATACTCGTATAAACCTTTTTAAAGCTGTTAATAAATTATTGCTTTTAAAATATACTCAAATTGTATTTTTGAACATCTTATTTATTTTATATAATAATTTAATTCACTATCAAATATCATTGATGTTTTATTAATATTTAATTTAAAATTTAGTTTGACATTCACGAAGTGTCAAACTCAAATGTAAATAACCTATGCTTTGCTTAACAAATTGAGATTAAAAAACTAGCCTACTTAATAGCAACGATTTCAGCTGGACGTGTAGTGTGTCGGCAGAAAATAAAACGATTGTGACGTCATATTTTAGATTTTGAGGTCGATTATCTCGAAGACGGTTAGAAATATCGAAATGCCGTTTTCAGATTTGGATGCAGAAGAAAAAACTACATAAGAATCCAGTATCCAGAATCCAGAAGTATTGCAGGAGCCGCAACGCAATAACACACACACTTTTGCGAATTTATAAACGAAATGTTTTCGTTGAAAAATTACAAATTGCGTAATCTACCTTAAGAAATTTAATAAGTTAAGCTGCTGCGATAATGCGATTTTTAAAACTTTGCAATATATTTTGCCACATCCCGACTGCTCAATTCTTGTTATCTCTGTGAGAATCCTATCTTTTAATTTATGAATATTGGTAGTTTCTTTATAAACGATGTTTTTTAATTGACTTCGAAGGAAATAATCTAAAGGATTCATTTCGGGTGATTGCGAGGGGAGCCATTCGATAAAACCACACCATTCAATTATTCAGTCTTCTGGAAAACACATTATTTAGATATTGTTACCACACTCATATATTGCGGTGAGGGGCCATCTTGTTGCAGCCAAGTAATGTCGTTTGGAACATTGCTTTTTAATTGAAAATACTTACTTAGATTTGGAAATAACCGAGCCATCTCAAATATAATCCATCCATCCATCCAATGGCACTACAGCCCAAATCGAGCATTGGCCTCCTTCAACAAGCTTCTCCAATCATTTCGATTTACCGCTGTTCTTTTCCATGAACGTGTTCCCAGGAAGTTCCTGGCATCCTCATCGACTTCGTCTTCTCATCTCTTTTTAGGTCTTCCAACAGGGCTTTTTCCCTGCATTCTTGCATTTAGCAATTTTCTGGGGATTCTATTCTCATGCATGCGGACCACGTGCCCTGCCCACCGTCTCAAATATAATACTATTTTCCAATAAATTTAAATATGCTGGACTCATTCAAGTTTCCTTCAATGAAAACGGACCAATTATTTTGTCGCGTATGACCAATTATTCCAGCCTATACATTAAGTTTTTCTGGATGCTGTGTGTTAAGTTGCTTCACATTATATCGCACAACCATCTTGTTCAGCTAGATCTGTTACGTGAAGAAAATACCCACTTATGGGAAATACAATTTTTTTCTCTTTATCTTAATTCTATAATATAAGAAGATATTTCTAAGGCAATAACAAAAAGAGTTCATTTCAAAACAATCATGGGAGATTTTACCGCCAATGTAGGGAAGCATAACACCCGCAACATACCAAATTGAGGAATATAATCTAGGAATTATGAGAGAAAGAAGAACATCGATACTTACCTATAGTGCAGTCACGGAAGGTGGATATGAGCTATTACCTCCTATTTCGTTGAACCTTCATCGATTTACATGAAAATTGGTGAGTGGTTAGAGGATATCTCAAGGAACAAAGGTGACATGATGCCAACTTGCGCTTTTACCCTGGGGGTGGATGCCACTCCTCCTCGGGGGTGAAAATTATTTTATTAAAAATAACCCCACAATTCGATAGAGGGACAAATTATAAGCAAAATTTGTTATATAAAATTATTAAAATAAATCAAAACTTTTTTAGTTATTAAAGATCAAAGATTTTAATTTTTGGCGAGAAAAATGCATGTTTTTAACCGATTTTTCATAAATAACTCAAAAACTGTAAGTTTTTACAAAAAAGTTATTATTATCAAAATTGAGGCTAATAAAAAATCAAATAAACTCCTTACTAGAAAAACCTTTCTATGTTAATTAAAAGTAAGTTATAGGTAATTGAATGTATATTTCTTTCGTCGAGTACCCAAATCTAAATATTCAGGCTTAAATACCGGCAATATGATGCATTTTATAACATAAACTTATTAAACATTTGCTAAAGTTCATCGAAATATCTATCAAATAAGCCCTCAAACAAGTTGATAGAATTAAAATTTATGCACAAAAAATGTTTCAAAATGTATCTTTTAAAAATTTCTCCAAAAAATGTTATCGTTTTTTTGTAAATAACTCCGTTAATGTTTAAGATATGAGGTTCACCTAAAAACTAGTTAAAAGCTTATTCCAAGAGCTATTAAAAAATGTCGAAATTAGTCTTTTAAACCTCCCACTTCTTTAACAATAAAAGGTTAAATGGCCCCGGTTACATGGTTCTCGCAGCATAATTGAAATATTAAACGTTTCTATCTCGGTTATTTTTTACTCTACGGAAATAGTCAAATAGGTAAAGTATTTGGAACAGAAAAAACTAAAATTTAATTATATATCATTTTTTACGTATATTGAGTATTTTTGAAGTTATTATCAAAAGAAAATGAAAAGTACGATAATTTTAAAAATTTTGATTTTTTAAATTGTATCTTTTTTTTTTCAAAAATATGCATTCCACATCGGTGAAAATTGTTGAAATCATTAACTATGTTAACCTAAAGAAATTCTTGTGAGGATTACTACAAATTTTAATTTTTGTGGAAGTGGCGTATGTTTTATTTTTCACTTTTTCCTAAAAAAATCGAAAAGGTTCTCTTATTTTCATCATAACTTGCTTATTTTTGATGCTATTAACTTCTACTGGAGCTCCTTTGATAGGCACTCCGAAGTACTTTGACAAGTGCTCAACAAGTATATTCTGTAAAATGCTCGTTTTCCCGTTATGTAAGCTTGAATATTTAAACTTGAGTACTCGTCGAAAAAAATATACATTCAATTACCCATAACCCACTTTGAAATAACATTAGTTTAGTTCATTAAGTGGGGAGTGTATTAAATTTTTTATTATCTTTAATTTTGTTAATACATAATAGTCTATTTACAAAAGCTTTTAGTTTTTGAGTAATACGTGAAAAACAGCTTTAAAACATGCATTTTTTTAAGAAAAAATAAATTTTTTGATATTTAATAACTCGAAAAGTATTGATTTACGTTAATAACTTTATATAACAAATTTTGCTTAGAAGTTGCCGCTCTAACGATTTCTGGTATTTTTTTTATTAAAAAAAATGTCACCCCCGAGAAGGGGTGGCATCCACCCCCAGGGTAAAAGCGCAAGTTGGCATCATGTCACCTTTGTTCCTTGAAGTATCTTCTAACTACTCACCAATTTCCATGAAAATCGATGAAGGTTCAACGAAATCGGAGGTGAAAACCTTCATTGACTCCACTACTCTACAAAGAAGCATAACTTATTTTCTATGAATACATTCATGGTAAACCAGTTACTAAAATGTAGACATGGATAAGCGCAGACGGGAAAACCAAAAATGAAATTGATTGCATATTAGGCAACTAGACCTGGATCCCGCGTACCAAAAAAAAGTTGATTAATAGCAAGCTGAAAATTTGCTAATAGCTTAACGGTGTCTAGTCGGACAAACTTTGATGTTCGGGAACACTGGAACAGAGTTTTAATTATGGAAAAAGTTACAGGTTTTGAACGTCAGACTGTGAAAAGGTTCCATGTATTTTGTGGAACAAAATTTGCAATTGATTTGTTACCCTTTCATTAAACTTTCATGCACAAATCAGACTGCTATTTACTTTCAACATAATTCCTGTCATTTGACATGTTCTACGTGTCGGACTTATTAAAATGCACAACATATCTGCAGAGCCCATTTTTCTTCAAATCCGGCCCGAGGCACTACACAATTTTCGGGCGCCTAAATATAATTTAATAATAATAATAACTTTTTTAAATGTATTAATTATTTAATAGAAATATAGTTGCACAAAAAAATAAAATTTTTATTAACAATAAATAAAATTTATATTTAAACAATTAAATATTGTTTAAGGGGATAGGCGCAAACTTTCGGCTTCGATGCTATTTAAATGCATTCGTTTTTTTTTTCGAAGCCTGAGAAGACTAATAAGTATTTTTAAAAAAATTAAACACAGAATGAAAGATTTCGTTACTACCGAGGGCCGAAAATCCCTGAAATCTTCGATAATGTTTACTTTGATAAGTTACAGGGGTGATAAAAAGAAAAAATTGAGTGTGATTTTTAATTTTAAATACATATCTTATCCAAAAGGAACTTTTTATTTATTCTAAGGGACATTCGGCCCTCGGTAATAATGTAATCTTTCATTCTGCATCTAAATTTTTTTTAAATATTTATTAGTTTTTTGAGTATTCGAAAAAATGAATGCATTTAAAGAACATTGAAGCCGAAAGTTTGCGCCTATCCACTTAATTATAACTCTTATGGTTATCATTTATCATTGCCTGTTCGTAAAATGAAAGAATTTTGAAAATTTGTTTTGTTATTGTAATAAACATGTTTTTTTGGTGATCTTTCCGGGCCCCATTCAAATACGAGACCGAGGCAGGTGCCTCACGGGCCTAGTGGTAAAATAGGCCCTGCATATCTGTCGGACAAACATTTTTTCATATATTATATAAAGTTTGCTATTGAATAACCTTAAAAAGAACTTGCCAATTTTCACAATCATAAACTTGTCAGGATGACACGTTCCACAATTAAATCTTCCCCTGTTCCAGTGTTCCCATACATCAAAATTTGTCCGACTAGACACCGTTAATCTATTGACAAATTTTCAGCTTGCTATTAATAAACTTTTTTTGGTACTCGGGATTCAGGCCTAACCAGACACATGAAGTAACAGATGTATCGGTACTCAATAGATTCAATATAGGAAGTGACCACAGATTAATAACAGGGAAAATAATACCATTGTTTAATACATAATCCGAAAATTTGAAAAAATCGTATGTGCGAAAAAATATGTGTTAAGTGGGGTCATAAAAATTCAATTTTAACTAACGGAAAAATAGACACACAGTAGTTTAAATAAAAAATTATCTAATTATGTTTAAATTATAAGTAATTAATTTCCAATTACTATAGTAATTCACTATTTAGTTAAGTAATATATTAAAAATAAAAGTGTTTATTTATTATATCAATGCATAATATAACCTTGGGGTAATCACTGTTATTGTACTAGTAAGATTTTAAACACATTAAGCTTTGTCCATAAAATTGTATAATTTTCAGTGACAATAAAGCATATTTCTATTCTATTCTAATATATTTTCAGTTTCGAGTCAGCCAAATCCACCATCACAATGAGAAGATCTCTTTGTACAACAGTTAAATTAACAAAAAATGTGCATGTGCGTAAAAAAGGCAACCATCAAGAGTAAGTCAAAAATTTGTTTTGCTACAATTTATACAAAATATATATATTTTTTAAAGTAGTTACATAATATGCACGTTTGCACTTACGCATCTTATAGTCTAATCTAAGAGCTAGTGAACCCTCCGACTAACGGTCTTCCTGTAAGGCTAGAAATTATTGTCTAGTGATAATTCACAGCACACCAAGCCTAAAAACCATGATCTGGCAGGCATCAGCCCTGCACGTGTATCTACCAGGTGAATCGAAAAGTGCATAGTTTAGGGGAAAAATAAACTTTCTCCTGTAAAGTTTAAATTTAACTATGTGTTTGAGTAAGTCATTTAGAAGAAATGTGTACAATGCCAGGCGATTCTGAACAGCATAAGGCGAGCCGCACACCAACGAAACATAAAACGTAAAACATTAAACATGAAACGTAAAACACGTTTCATGAAAATAAAACACGGCTAAACAAATCTTGAAGTCCGCCTACCAATGAAACGAGTGTGATTCATGCTCATAAAACATTTTTATTTTCGGAGAGTCGCATAAATGGCCCGACGTCTATTTGTTTAGCAGTGTTTTATTTCCATGAAACGTGATTTACGTTTCATGTTTCTTTGATGTGGTCTAAGACCTTGCCAGGTGAGGGGAAAGATTAGGCTTTTTCCCAAAATCATTTTTTTTGTATCGAACCAAGTTTTTTTAGATTTTTTGAATCATTCCAAACAGAAAAGGTCTTTAGTGATTTTTTTAGGTTAATAGTTTTTGACATATAAGCGCTTAAAAAGTTTAAAAATTGCTAAATTGACCATTTTTAACCCTGAATCGGACATTTAACTGAAAATTTAAATTTTGCTATGGTAGGTAGATATTCTTTAAACGTCCATTGATGAAATCCCGAAGAGTTCTTTGCAATACAATATCGAAAACCCCCTTGTTTCTTAATTGCTAATTAGGGCGCGACACTGTAGTATAAGTGAGGACGTTTGAGTTTGCATAAATTCATTACCTCGAGAATGGGCAAATTTGAAGAGAAATCGCCGGACAGGTCGATTTTATTTTTAAGTTAGGACTTTTTGGCATATATAAATACTAGTGACGTCATCCATTTGGGCGTGATGACGTAATCGATGATTTTTTAAATGGGAGTGGGGTCGTGTGGTAGCTCATTTGAAAGGTTAGATATTTAATTCTCTCTTTAGTAATATAAACGTTAACCTAATTATTTATACAAATAGTATGCAAACATTTTTTCTTCTTTTTGTGTAAATTATTTTAATAAAACAAATTTTTTGTACATCGTGTATAAATCAATATGTTAATGGTAATATTTCTGAATACAGAATTAAATAAACTTTCAAATGCGCTATCACACGACCCCTACTCCTATTAAAAAAATAATCGATTACGTCATCACGACCAGATGGATGACGTCACTAGTATTATATATATGAAGAAAAGTCCTAATTTAAAAATAAAAATCGACCTGTCCGAGGATTTCTCTTCAAATTTGCCCATTCTCCAGATAATGAATTTATCCAAACTCAAACGTCCTCACTTCTACAGTGTCGCACCTGCTTGATTAGCAATTAAAAAACAAGGGGGTTTTCGATAATGCATTGCAAAAAACTCTTCGGGATTTCATCATTCGATGTTTAAAGAATATCTACCTACCTTGGCAACATTGAAATTTTCAGTTAAATGTCCGATTCAGGGCTAAAAATAGCAGATTTCGCGATTTTTAAATTTTTTAATCGCTTATACAGGGTGATTGATTAGTGGGGTAAAGCCCAATAGATCCGCTATAGTAATAGATAGCAATAAAAGTTATTAACAAAAATTGTAGTTAACTTTGAACTTCATATTACAAAATTAGTTAGAATGTTACAGGTTGTTCTATAACAGAGTGGCAGTCATAACTTATGTTTTTTTAAATGGAACACCCTATATTTTATTTTATATTCGAAATTTTGTTAACTTTTCTATCACAAAAATATAAAGGTTTGTTATATTATACAGGGTATTTACAAAGTTATAACCAATTTTTTATGAAAATCCTAACAAGTTCAACTCCCTGTATAAATAAAAATAAGCACAACAGCAATGGTTTATTCATGCCATATTTTTTATTTATTGTCAAAATTTTCAAGAATTATTGACATTGCTAATTTTCTTTATGTCTAATACAGGGTGAGTCAAAACGCAAGTATATTATTTTCCCCGTAATGTTAAATGGGACACCCTATATTTTATACCATTATTAAAAGTAACATTACCGTACTTTAATTTTTATATAACATTTCTCATGTCCAAATTTATTAGTTTTCGAGATATTTTAATTTTTCAGAGAAAATTATTTTAGGTGTCTAAATTTAGGTATCTAAATTTTAAGTAATTTAGGTAACTGGTAATTTAGGTACTGATTATTAATCCGGTAATCAATGTACCAATGTAGCAAATAAAGAAATAAAAATAATTTATGAGTATTACATTTTACAAAAAAAACGCAACCACCATATGCAACATTTTTGAAACAATTAAAAACTACTTTTTTATGTAAATGTAACAAATAAAGAAAGAAAATTATTAATAAATTTTACAAAAAAAAACACACCAGCACAAAATAAAACATTTTGTGAAGACAGTTAAACACTACTTTTGTATGTAAATGTAACAATGTAACAAATAAAGAACGGAAAATAATTTATCAGTAATACATTTTGCAAAAAAACATGTTTGAAAAAATTAGAAGCTACTTTTAATAAAATATTTTTAATATTTAATTACATAAGGTGTTTAAAATTACCTCCTAACACATTTATGCAAGCCTAAATTTACGAAGCTACTTACTCTACGAAGCATTTTTGTAAATTAACACATTCAAATACATTTTGTATTCTATTTTTCATCGCATTCCTTGTTGTAGGAGGTATTTTATAAACTTCATTATTTTCGTAACTCCAAAAAATCAGTCCAGTTTATTAAATTCTGGTGATTTGGGTGGCCACGCTGTTGGTCCAATGAAAAATGAAAATATCTCGAAAACTAATAAATTTAGACATAGGGAATCTTATCTAAAAATTAAAATACGGTAATGGTACTTTTCAATAGTGATATAAAATACAGGGTGTTCCATTTAAAATTACTGAGAAAATAATGTTCTTGCGTTTTGACTCACCCTGTATTTGATATAAAGAAGATTAAACTATATATCACGTTAAAAATATCACGTTAAAAATATTGCAAGAATAAACCATTGCTGTTTTGCTTATTTTTATTTATACATGGGGTTGAACTTGTTACGATTTTCATATAAAATTGGTTATAACTTTGTAAATACCCTATATAATATAACAAGCCTTTATATTTTTGTGATTGAGAAGTTAACAGAACTTCGAATATAAAAATATAGGGTGTTCCATTTAAAAAAACATACGTTTGGTTTGCCACTGTGTTATCGAACACTCTGTAACATTCTAACTAATTTTGTAATGTGAAGTTCAAAGGTGGCTAAAATTTTTGTTATTAATTTTTATTGCTATCTATTACTATAGCTGATCTATTGAGCGCTAAAAACTCATAGGATGTACAGGGCCGCTTCAGCTCTAAATGTTTATAACGAAATTTGCTTTCTTATTTTCAAACCCAAAAATTAGAGGTTTAAAAATGTTTTACTCATTTATTTACATCAGAATATGAAAATATAACTCTTTAGAAGGAGATTGGATGTTTCACTAACTCTCTACGATTTTTTTCAAAAAGTTATAGCCTTGGACATTTGACCTCTTGGGATAAACAATTTATAATGTAAAGGTTTATCAACATCCAATATTGAGATCAAGACATATTCAATTAATTCTTAAATGTACTAGAAACAAAACCAAAACATACACATTTGTTTACATTTTAGTAGGTGACCTAGATTTGTTAGAAGCACCAGTTTCGTATGTCATGGTCAAGCTGAGTCGGCAATATATTTGTTTATATACTTATACACGAAGGCATCGTGATTTTCTAATTGATTCGTTAATTAAATATCATTCTTAATCCAGATGCACTCGCAGATGGTTCTACTTTAAGCACACCAACTAGTTACTAGCGTAATAGTGATTAAATAAGCATATTATGAGTACTTAGTGTATTCCTACCCCTAGCGAGGTTCATCTCCACAACACTACAACTTATTCTATTATAATAATATCTAAGCAACAAATTCGTTAATCTGGCTTTACAACTTTTTTTATGTTTGGAATTGAAAGATCTTCATTTTAAAGCGTTAAAAAATAAAAAAAATATTTGTACAATAAATAATGCAATTGTAAAAAACGGCCATTTTGGACCTTTCGCAGGCTGTTTTGCAATAACCAATAAACGAAATTAAACTTACCATAGCTCAAATTGTAGGTTTTTAATTTACTACAACTTTCTATTAAGAAGTTTTTCTCTAAAATCAATATCCTAAGCTGCAAAATTAAAAATCTTTAAAAATTGCAAATTTAACAAAAGAAAATCGCAATAAAAATAAAAGCTCACAATATTTTTGGTCACATTTTAGTAGAAGCTATTCCTGGCATCGTCCTTTACAACACCTGATAGGTTTCAAAAATTCCTGAATTATATCCTGAAATCGACCTATTTTTCACCCACAGCCTGGGGTATAAGTATTTCGGAAAAATTTAAACGCAGAATGAAAGAAAACTTTATTACCGAGGGCCGAAAGTCCCTAACTAATAAGTTACAGGGGTGAAAAAAAAAGAGAAAATTTAGTATGACTTTAATTTTAAATATCTCATTCAAAAGAAACTTTTCGGTTATTCTAAGGGACTTTCGGCCCTCGGTAATAATGCAGTCTTTCCTTATGCGTTTAAATTTTCCAAAAATACTTATTAGCTTTCTCAGGATTCGAATAAAATGCATATATTTAAAACACATTGAACATTTTGACAGGCGACATTTTGTGCCTATTCCCTTAAACAATCATTGGAATCCAATTTCATGTAAGTAATGGCTTAAATTTGATTTGTATACTGTACAGAAGGGAAAACCACCAGTTGTTTGCTGTTCGTTTAATAATTGGAATTTCTTTATTATAATAATAATTGTCTTGGGACATAGGGACGTTAAAAAATTTGTGGGCATACCATTGAGTAGCTGCCATCTTACGTTAAAAGGGATAATAAAAAAGGAGATTGTAAAGACTGAAAATTGTATTAATCAATTACAGAATGTTGTGTGATTCTGTAGGTGGGCCTTCTATGAAGGATAAAATAATATGATTAACATGTATCATAATAGTCTAAGAGCTAGTGAACCCTCCGACTAACGGTCTTCCTGCAAGGCTAGAAATTTTTCTAGTGATAATTCATAGCACACCAAGGCTAAAAACCATGACCTGGCAGGCATCAGCCCTGCACGTGTATCTACAAGGTGAATCGAAAAGTGCATAGTTTAGGGGAAAAATAAACTTTCTCTTGTAAAGTTTAAACTTAAGTATGTGTTTGAGTAAGTAATTTATAAGAAATGTGTACAACGCCAGGCGACTCTGTACAGCATAAGGCCTTGCCAGGCGAGGGGAAAGATTAGGGTTTTTTCCTAAAATTATTTTGTTTTGCATCGAACAAAGTTTTTTTAGTTTTTTTGAATCATTCCAAACCGAAAAGATCTTCAGTGACTTTTCTTTTAGGTTAATAGTTTTTGACATATAAGCGATTAAGAATTTAAGGGTGATTGTTAGAGCGTCCAAATTTTGCAAATCGCCCGGCTCGCTTCAAATCCGCGCGCTCGGAAAATTTTTACGTAACTTATATTCAATTTTGACAGAAAACAATTGAATAATATTACCATTATAATATACAGTCTATTTAGCACTGTATTTGTTTTTCTTCATAAACTTTTATATGTGAAATCTCATTTCTGAAGAAATACTATACTATTACAATAAAATGATACATATATGAAATATATAGATAACTATATTTTTAATTTTTTCATTGTTATATAAATATAATAATAATAATGTTACTTCTTATGCAATATAAAACTTTTTCTTCTTGTAGTGACTATCCGTTTTGGATGTTGGCGAGCATCATGGCAATCTGTACTTGAACACTAAATCGGTACTGCTGCTCTAAAAAGATTTGTAGTTTTTGTGTTGAACGACCTACGTAAATTTTGTAGCAAGGCAATCCTTCGCCTTCCTGGTTCTCAGTTTCCTTCTACTTTTCCCTGCAAGATTAGTTGCAGCAGTTCATATATTTCGCTGTTCCTCATGATGTGACCGAGGTATTCGATTCTGGCTGTTTTTATTAGGGTTAACAACTCTTATTATTTTTAAATTCTCAACAAAACACCCTGGTTTGTAACGTGGTCGCTATAAGAGATCTTCATGATTCGACGATAAAGTCAGACGATAAAGATAATAATAGAGACGATAAAGAAAATAAGCCTCAATTTTCTTGTAGGAGGCGTCTGTGAGAGTCCACAACTCAACTCCATACAACAGTATATGAAATATATTATAACATCGTAATAACCTGATTTTTGTGGGTATTGATAAATCATAACATAATGAATAACTTCTTGTTATGTTGCTTTCTCTATCCTACCTTTCATTTTTCTCTGGAATAGTCCCAATTTTCATTGACGTTTGTACCAATGTGGTGTACATTTTTGTTCTTTCTATTTATTGACCGTTCACACTTGTTCGTCCAAATTACTGTTTCTTCTTAGAGATCATCATACATTTTGTTTTCGTAGTGTTTAGTGAAAGTCCGTATCTCTGACTGACTGTTCTGACTGTGATTCTGTTCATTTACTCCTAGAGGGTTTCAGAACTGTCAGCGAATAGCACCGTGTCGTCTGCGTATTTTATATGTTCTTGATATATTCTCCGTTAATTCGAATTCCGCCGGCTTCAACGTCATCCACTGATTTTTGAAAGATTTACTTAGCGTGTATGTCAAACATCAGTGGTGATAGTATAGGTATATCCCTGACGGACCCCAGGTTTGATTTTGATGACGTCGGATTCTCCTGCCTCTGCTTGGATATACGCTGTTTGATTGCAATACAGGTTACTGATAATTCTTAAAATACAGGGGTCCGTAAGAAGAAACATTATTATTATATTTATATAACAATGAAAAAATTAAAAGTATAGTTATATATTTCATAATATGTATCATTTTTGTAATATTATTTCTTCAGAAATGAGATTTCACATATTTATAAAAGTTTATCAAGAAAAACAAATACAGTGGTAAATAGACTGTATATTATAATGGTAATATTATTAAATTGTTTTCTGTCAAAATTTAATACAAGTTTCGTAAAAATTTTCCGAGCGCGTATTTGAAGCGAGCCGGGCGATTTGCAAAATTCGGTCGCTCGCAAAAGCACCGATTTTAAAAATAATTTTGAATAATTAAATGTAATTATATTTTATAAAAAATTTTATTTTAAGATAATATGTCTTTCTTTAGTAAATGCCTGTAAAATAATGAGAAAAATGCTGAGAAAACTTAAAATATATCGTATTGCGGATATAATTCATATAGCTTATATATTCTAAGAATAAACTATTAAATCACGTGCATTTCGATTATTGAGCTACAACCCCTTCGCAAGATAACTACCCCATCTTCCCGGCTTAAGAGATAGTTGTACTTAAAATGCATTAAATTAATTATTTGGCGACTACATATCATTTAATAATTTATGAGCTCCCAAATTACGCGCATTTAGATCAGTAAATTGCAATTTATTTTGTATAGTGCAGTCACTGAAGGTAAAAATCAACGATTACCTTCAATTTCGGTGAACCTTCATCGATTTTCACGAAAATTGGTCAGTGGTTAGAGGATACCTCAAGAAACAAAGGTGACATGGTGCCACCTTGCGCCTTTACCCTGAGGGTGGATACCGCCCCTTCTCGGGGGTAAAAATTATTTTATAAAAAATAACTGCACAAATCAATAAAAGGACAAATTATAAGCAACATTTGTTATATAAAGTTATTAAAAATAGTTTTTAAGTTAAAAAAGATCAAAGATATTAATTATTCGTGAAAAAAATGCATGTTTTGAAACGTTTTTTGGTAAATCACTGAAAAACTGTAAGTTTTTACAAAAAAGTTAATAGTGGTGTAATTCGTATACCTTATATTCTAAGAATAAACTCTTAAATCACGCGCATTTCGACTATTGACCTACAACCCCTTCGCAAGAAAATCCTCCCATATTCCCGGCTTAAGAGAGAGTTGTATTTAAAATATTTTAAATTAATTATTTGGCGACTACATATCGTTTAATAATTTATGAGCTCGCAAAATATACGCATCTCAATTATTGAATTGCAATTTTCTTTCTATAGTGCAGTCACTGAAGGCAAAAATCAACTATGACCTTTGATTTCGGTAAATCTCCATTCATTTTCACGAAAATTGTTGAGCGGATAGAGGATACCTCAAGAAACAAAATTAAAAATAACAACTTGTGGTTTTAGCCTGGGGCATATGTTTTGTAAAAACTTACAGTTTTTGAGTTATTTATGAAAAATCGCTTTAAAGGATGCATTTACTTTCACAAAAATTAAAATATTTGATCTTTAATACCTCAAAAAGTATTGATTTATTTTAATACCATTATATAACCAATTTTGCTTTGAATTTGTCCCTCTCTCGATTTGTGGGGTTATTTTTAATAAAGTAATTTTAACCCCCGGGAAGGGGTGATATATACCTCAGGATAATACCGCAAGTTGTTATTGTTAATTTTGTTTCTTGATGTATCCTCTATACGATCACCAATTTTCGTGAAAATGAATGGAGATTTACCGAAATCGAAGGTCATAGTTGATTTTTTACCTTCAGTGACTGCACTATAGAAAGACAATTGCAGTTCAATAATTGAGATGCGTATATTTTGCGAGCTCATAAATTATTAAACGATATGTAGTCGCCAAATAATTAATTTAAATTATTTTTTCTACAACCGTGTTAAAAATGCAATTTTTAGCACTCCATAGGAGCGTTAAAAATGCTACTTTAAGGCACTAGTGCTTTAAAAATTTTAAGGCACTGCAGTTAAAAGTGAATTGTCAAATTGTGAAACGTCAAAATACTTATATTTAATTTATTAACATTAATATTAATAGTACAACTTGCGCAATTTGAAAAAGGTGGTTTAAAAAGTTTTTTTTTAAATTTAATTTAAATTGTATTATTGCATTTTTAGCACGGTTGTAGAAAAAACAAGTTTATGTAACGGAAAATTTTCGCTAAGAATTTTTAGATATTCCCCTCGAGTGTAGACAACCAGTTCTACCTTTTACGGGTCATAGGTTTCATGGTTTCAGCAATTAACAAAAATATTGTATTTTAAAAATTTATAACGTTTGTAGAAAAAATATTGTATGATATACGTGTTAAAAAGTACATTTTTAAGGCACTCATGTGAATTGCAGAATTCGCTTCGCTTATTCTGCAAACTATCACATGCGTGCCTTAAAATTGTACTTTTAACACTTATATATCATAAATAACTATTAAGTACAACTCTCTCTTAAGCCGGGAATATGGGATGGTTTTATGGGATGGATACGGAAAGCGACAGGGTTGTAGCTCAATAGTCGAAATGCGCGTGATTTAAGAGTTTATTCTTAGAATATAAGGTATACGAATTAAACTACTATTAACTTTTTTGTAAAAACTTACAGTTTTTCAGTGATTTACGAAAAACCGCTTCAAAACATGCATTTTTTTCACGAATAATTAAAATTCTTGATCTTTAATAACTTAAAAACTATTAACTTATTTTAATAACATTATATAACAAATGTTGCTTATAATTTTCCTTTTATTGATGTGCAGTTATTTTTTATAAAATAATTTTCACCCCCGAGAAGGGGCGGTATCCACCATCAGGGTATAGGCGCAAGGTGGCACCATGTCACCTTTCTTTCTTGAGGTATCCTCTAACCACTGACCTATTTTCGTGAAAATCGATGAAGGTTCACCGAAATTGAAGGTAATCGTTGACTTTTGCCTTCAGTGACTGCACTATACAAAGTAAATTGCAATTTACTGATCTTCTTCTTCTTCTTCAGGTGCCGTCCTCGTTCCGAAGTTTGGCTATCATCAAGGCTATGCGTATTTTTGATACCGTAGATCTAAATAATTGGCAGCTGCTGCACTTGTACCAATCTCTTAAATTCTTCAACCATGCATGTTTTCTTCTGCCAATGGATCTTTTACCTATTATTTTTCCCTGAATAATTAATTGTAGTAGCTGGTACTTTTGTCCCCTCATTATATGTCCCAAGTATTGCAGTTTGCGCTTTTTAATAGTAAGCGCAAGTTCTTTTTCTTTCTGCATCCTTCGCAACACTTCCATGTTTGTCACTCTCTCTGTCCACGATATTCTCAGTATCCTGCGGTACATCCACATCTCGAATGCTTCTATTTTCCTTGTATCGATCTTTTTCAGTGTCCAAGCTTCCATTCCATAGAAAAGAACTGACAGCACGTAACATCTCATCAGGCGAATTTTAAGATTTAAACTTAGCTCTCTTCCCCATAAAACTGTTTTCATTTTGGTAAAAGTAGCTCTAGCTTTTTCTATTCTGATCTTGATTTCTTCAGAGTTGTCGTTGTTTTCATTAATCACAGTTCCCAGGTAATTATATTTTCTAACACGCTCAATTCTTTGATCATGTACGGTTATGTCAGAAAAATTTTGTGGAGATTTCGACACCATTATTATTTTTGTTTTTTTGATGTTAAGTGATAAACCGAACTTTTCGCTGCACTCTACTATTCTGTTTATCAGTGTTTGGAGATCTTCCGGGGTTTCTGCTATTAATACTGTGTCATCAGCGTATCTCAAATTGTTTATTAAAGTGCCATTTATTTTAACTCCTATATCTTGGTCAGCAAGGGCTCTGTTTATAATATCTTCTGAATATAAGTTAAACAAGGCTGGTGAAAGTATGCATCCCTGCCTTACGCCTTTTTTGATCTCGAGTTCCTCGGTTGTTTCCCGTTCTACTCTAATATTCGCCTTCTGGTTATAGTAAATATTGAAAATAATTCTGAGGTCCCTTTTATCCAAGTTTTTCTCTACCAACAGTCTCATCAGTTGTTCGTGGCGAACTTTATCGAACGCCTTGTTGTAGTCAATAAAGCATATATATATATATATATATATATATATATATATATATATATATATATATATATATAAACTAAAAAGGGGTAGTTCCCTGGATTGGCTGTATACCTTATAGTTAAACAAACTGGAACATGAAGTAAAAACCACTTCTATGTAAAAGGTATATTTACTAAAAATTTTTAGAATCCCAATGGATTCAATAAAATGAGTTCATCAGAACGTTTTCAAACCTATCGGTCCATCATCAGTGAATCTAAAATCAAATAAGTAATCCCACTATTAAAATTGAAAAGATGGTTGAAATTGTGAAAGTTAAAAAATGTGGTTATGATTACTTACTTGAATACTTGCAAAATAGCCCCAGAACCAAACAATGGTTGTGATTATAAATAAATCTACATTATGTTGAAATAAATTTAAAATGGCTAAACGCCGATGTTCAGGGATTAAACCTCTGGGAACATGGTGAAACTCTACCCGAGGACCCAATCAACCATCTTCGGTCAACGATGACTACTAAGTGTCAAAGCTATGTAAGGAAATGCTTGATGTGACATTGACAGTTGAGGAAGAAGGTAGTCGATTTTCTAGGAAATTTAAAAACAAAGTCATGATCCAAGACGAAGATATGGTAAAGCTTTTAATATCTGAAATTGTCTGTTAATTAAATCTATTGTTATTTAAAATTAAAAGATAATGTGTTTTACAAAATAAAAATTATTTTAACTGTAGGTAACTACAAATTGACTGCATCAAATAAAATTAACCTGATCAAAAATTACAATATGATAAGTGAGCTGATTAGTAGTAATGACAGAAATAAAATTAAATAAGTGGTGTTATAGAAGAAGTTTTAAATTTTGAAAAGGGATATTATTATATCAAGAAATTTATATGTCCACAGTATGTGTATTGATGGTTGTATAGGTAGAAGGGAAATTATTATTTGGATGTAGGTGAAAATTAAAATTTTTAAACAGATTAGAGTTAAGATACAGTAAATCTGATAGTAGAAAGTATGATTCAGGAATGCAATTATTATGGAACAATTTTTATGAAATTGAGAAAATTCTTGTGACAAACTGGTGAATATGTAAATCATATTGTAATTTTTGATCAGGTTAATTTTATTTGATGCAGTCAATTTGTAGTTACCTACAGTTAAAATAATTTTTATTTTGTAAAACACATTATCTTTTAATTTTAAATAACAATAGATTTAATTAACAGACAATTTCAGATATTAAAAGCTTTACCATATCTTCGTCTTGGATCATGACTTTGTTTTTTTTTAAATTTCCTAGAAAATCGACTACCTTCTTCCTCAACTGTCAATGTCACATCAAGCATTTCCTTACATAGCTTTGACACTTAGTAGTCATCGTTGACCGAAGATGGTTGATTGGGTCCTCGGGTAGAGTTTCACCATGTTCCCAGAGGTTTAATCCCTGAACATCGGCGTTTAGCCATTTTAAATTTATTTCAACATAATGTAGATTTATTTATAATCACAACCATTGTTTGGTTCTTGGGCTATTTTGCAAGTATTCAAGTAAGTAATCATAACCACATTTTTTAACTTTCACAATTTCAACCATCTTTTCAATTTTAATAGTGGGATTACTTATTTGATTTTAGATTCACTGATGATGGACCGATAGGTTTGAAAACGTTCTGATGAACTCATTTTATTGAATCCATTGGGATTCTAAAAATTTTTAGTAAATATACCTTTTACATAGAAGTGGTTTTTACTTCATGTTCCAGTACATCCAGGCATCTTTGGCACATGATATTAAGTGCAAATAGTGCTTCCCTTGTTCCAAGCCCGTTTCGAAACCCGAACTGAGTATCACTGACGTCAGCGTCTAGTTTTTTGTGAATTCTTGTATGTATCACTTTAAGAAATACTTTTAGTGTGTGTCCCATTAAGCTTATTGTGCGATGGTCGGTGCACAGTTTTGCGTTTTTTTTCTTTGGAATAGTCACAAAAGTTGACAGAAGCCATTCCTTAGTTATTTCTCCCGTTTTATAAATGCAGTTAAAGAGGTCAACCAAAACATTTACTGTTTCATCTTCCACAAGCTTAAGAAGTTCCGATGGAAGTCCATCTGGACCCGGTGATTTGCCATTTTTCATTGTTTTTATAGCATATAGTATTTCTTCTTTAGCGATTTTTGTTCCTTCCTCACCTTGTATGTTACAAATATCATGATCCTCTCTTTCATCGGCAAAGAGTTCTTCTATATAATTCTTCCAGGTCGTAAGCTTTTCTTGTATGTCAGTTATTATTTGTCCATTTGCGTTGTATAGCACATTGGGATGCTTCCTTTTTTGTATACCTGCCAATTCTTTTAACTTTTTATGTAGGTTAAACGTATCATGTTTTAATTGCAGTTCTTCAATTTCTTCACATTTTCTTTTGTAAAAGTTTTCTTTCGCTGACCTTATTTCATCTCTAATTTGCTTGTGTATCTCGTTGTATTTTTGTTTGCATTTTCCCTTAAGCTGTCTTCGTTCCTCCATGAGACTTAAAATTTTCTCTGTCATCCATTCTTGTCTTTTTGTCGTATTTCCTCTGCTAAGGATATTCTGAGCGGGTTTTATTAGGGCTTCTTTTAAGTCTTGCCACTTGTTTTCCACGTGCGTGTTTGGTTCCTTTGTAGACAACATTCTTAGGTTACCATTTATCTGTTGCTTTAATTCTTCTTTGATTTTTGAGTTCTGTAAGCGGCTGGTATCTATGTAATCTGGTTTTACCCTTTGTGAAGGTTTCTTAAGTTTAATGCTTACACGCGCTATCAAGGGATTGTGGTCCGAGGAAACATCTGCGCCTGGGTACGCCTTAACCGATTTTATGCCGTTTTTGTATCTTTCATGTATCAACACAAAGTCTATTTGATTCCTCTATTTTCTTTGCGTTATATTGAGGTGATGTCCACGTATAAAGCCTTCTTTTGGGGAGTTTAAAAAAATGTGTTTGAAATAATCATATCGTTTTCTTGGCAGAACTGTAACATTCAGTCTCCTCTCTCGTTTCTTAACCCGAGACCATAATTTCCTACATATTTGCCGCTTTTTCCTTCCCCAATTTTGAAATTAAAATCACCAAGGATAATTGTGACGTCTCTTGGCTTTATAGATTTTAGAACATGGTTAATTTGTTCATCGAATTCCTCAACCTCTTCATCTGATTTTTCTGCAGTAGGAGCATAGACCTGTATGATATTAAGATTTACAGTTTTTGTATGAAGTTGAAGGAATATTACTTTATCAGACACTGGTGTAAAGTTAATAACAGACTGCATCATTTTTTTTGATACAACAATTGCTACTCCATATCTGTGGTGTGGGTCATTATTTCCTGAAAAATATATCATTCCGTTGTTTGTCGCGAAGCTGCCTGAACTCGACCACCTTGTATCGCTGATACCTAAAATATCGATATTTAACCTTTGCATCTCTTGTATAATATTGTTCATTTTTCCAGGTTCATACACACTTCTGACGTTCCACGTACCAATATTTATTGCATCTTTAAAACAGGGATTTCGCCGGGTTACGACCTGAGAGGCCCTGTTGTCATGAGAATTACCTCTCCTGCCGGATCTTGTTTTCCGATGTCCATGATCAGTACCAGAATTTATTGTACGTTGTACAGCCGTACAGCGTTGTACAATTTGGGAGCTCATATATTATTAAATGATATGTAGTCGCCAAATAATTAATTTAATGCTTTTTAAGTACAACTCTCTCTTAAGCCGGGAAGATGGGGTAGTTTTCTTGCGAAGGGGTTGTAGCTCAATAATCGAAATACACGTGATTTAATAGTTTATTCTTAGAATATTTAAGCTATAGGAATTATATCCGCAGTAAGATATATTTTAAGTCTCAGCATTTTTCTCTTAAGTTAAATCAATTAAAGGGTTGTTTGGGGGTGAAGGGAATGAGCTCAAAAATCGAAAGTATGTCATTTCAAGAGCTCATAAATAGCTCGTAATTCTGCCGGAAAAATCGATTCAATATTCCTATTTTTAAATAGTGGGGGCTGACTCAGCCCCCCCCCCCCACTAAAATATTAAATGCCTGCTCAGTGGAACGAGCTCAAAACTTTTAATTTGCGGAATATGAGAGCTCATAAATCAGGGCTATTTGTTTTTTAATTTTTGCAGTGGGGGGGGGGGGCAGCTCAACAAGGGTAAAAAATTTTTTATATCGGGAATTTTTCAATAACGGGTTCGTTAAGTATATCGACGTTAAATGCGGCCAGTATTCGTTAAAAAGGGGTTCTTAAAGCTGAATTCAAACCTCTAGGCTAGGTATATAACGAATTTCTAATCGCTTAACCTTGGTTTAACAAATGAGTTACAGAATAACTATACCTGCGTCTTAACTTAGGTATAAAGTATGCTATCAAAAACAGGGAAAAAAGTAAATGTTTTTGAGAATAACGTAATTTATTTGACACCACACATGGAAAATTATTAACAATTTTAAACTGTGTTTGCAAAACTGTCAAACAATCTTTGCTGTTTTTGCCCCTGTTGCAAGGCGGTCTCCTTTCAACGCTAACGTTTCGTCCGCATTGTATCCACGGGTCAAGTCTGGAAATTTAGCTTTCCAATCTTCGCAAGTTACATCATCCACGACAGTACTTTCGCCAAAAACTTTTTTGTAACTAATTTCGTGCCTCTTTTTGAACCGATCCAAGCAGCCTTTACTTGCTCGAAAGTCTGCGTGTCCTAATAGTGGAGTCACTGAAGGTTTTCACCTCCGATTTCGTTGAACCTCCATCGATTTTTATGAAAACTGGTGAGTAGTTAGAGGATACTTCAAGCAACAAAGGTGACATGATGCAAACTTGCGCTTTTACCTTGGGGTGAAAGCCACCCCTTCTCGGGGTGAAAATAATTTTATCAAAAATAATACTACAAATCGACGTAGGGATAAATTCTAAGCAAAATTTGTTATATAAAGTTATTAATATAAATAATGCTTTTTAAGTTATAGAGGATCAAAGATTTTATTTTTTCGTAAAAAAATGCATGTATAAAAGCTGTTTTTCGCGTATAACTCAAAAACTATAAACTTTTACAAAAAAGTTATTATTACCAAAATTGAAGATAATGAAAAACTGAATACATTCCTTAGTTAAAGAACTAAACTAATGTTAACTCAAAGTGAGTTATGGGTAATTGAATGTAAATTTTTTTCGACGACTCAAATCTGAGTATTCAAGCTTAAATAACGGGAAAAGTATGCATTTTATAAAACATATCTGCCAAACACTTGTCAAAGCACTTAGGACGGCCTATCAAATGAGCTCCATAAGAAGTTGATAGCATTAAAATGAAGCTTATGTTGAAAATAAGAAAATCCTTTCGAATTTTTTAGGAAAAAGTGAAATCTAAAACATACGCCATTTCCATAAAAATTTAAATTTATAGTAATCCTTAATATAATTTCCGGTTTTTCGGTAACAATTTTGACCGGTTTAGAATGCAAATTGTTGAAAAAAATATATAATTTTAAAAAATTAGAATTTTTAAAATTATCGTAATTTTCATTTTATTTTGATAATAATTCCAAAAATACTCAATATACGTAAAAAATAATATATAACCAAATTTTAGTTTTTTCTATATCAAACATTTTATCTTTTTTTATTTCTGTATGGTAAAAATTAACCGAGATAGAAACGTTTAAAACTTAAATTTTGCTGCGAGAACCATGTAACCGGGTCTATTTAATCTTTTATTTTTAAAAAAGTAAGGGGTTCAAAAGATTGAATTCAACGTCGTTTAATGTCCCTTAGAATTAACTTTCAAATGCTTTTTAGGTATACCTGATATCCTAAAAATTCACGAAGTTATTTTAAAAAAACAAAAATATTTTTTGAAAAAAATTTAAAAAAATAAATTTTGAAAAATTTTTTGGACATAAATTTTAATACTATCAGCTTGTTTGAGGACACATTTGATAGATATTTCTAAGTACTTTGATAAAAAATGTTTAATAAGTTTATGTTATAAAATGCATGATTTTCCCGTTATTTAATCTTGAATAATTAGATTTGGGTACCCGCCGAAAAAAATATACATTCAATAACCTATAACTCAGTTTTAATTAACACTAAAAGGTTTTTCTAGTAAGGGGTTTATTCCATTTTTTATTATCTTCAATTTTGGTAATAATACCTTTTTTTGAAAAAACTTATAGTTTGTGAGTTATTTATCAAAAATCGATTAAAACATGCATTTTTCTCACGAAAAATTACAATTTTTGATCTTTAATATCTCAGAAAGCTTTGATTTATTTTAATAACTTTATATAACAAATTTTGCTTGGAATTTGTCCCCTTATCGAATTATGGGATTATTTTTAATAAAATAATTTTCAGCCTCGAAATGGGGTGGCGCCAACCCCCAGGATAAAAGCGCAAGTTGGCACCATGTCACCTTTATTCTTTGAGATATCCTCTAACCCAGGGGTGGGCAAATACTTTTAAGCGCGGGCCAAAATGAAATTTTCAAAATGGTCCCGGGCCGGAGAGCTATACCCAGCATGTACGCTGCACACACGCTAATGTTTTTGGTGGAGGTTTTTTTCTGCCCAAGAAATGTTTTTGACAAAAATACTATAAGTATCATATTAAAGCACTTGGACAAAGACATTTGACTATTAGTAATAGATAATACTAATAATAAATTGTCATAGTTGGGGTGTGGGTGTACATGCGAACAATTTGTTCCCAGTAAAATTACGAAGTTTTTAATGTGGTCCATTATATTAAGCCATAACAAGAATCTAGATAAAAAAGAAATTTAGAAATTCAAGGGCAGCCTTTATGAAGATAAGGAAATTTCTGAGTAACCAAAGATTCAATCTGCAAATCTGATATCGAATGGCAAAACGTTATGTCAAGTCAACCATCATTGACGAAATTCAAAGGAGACGACTGATCTGGTATGGTCATGTAGAAAGAACGGACGACGAGAGGCTGCCAAAACAGATTTTAAAATTGACGCCAAGGGGAAGAAGAGAAGAGGGCCGAAACAATCCTAGCTGTGTGACATTCAGAAGGTAATGCCAAAAAAGAACCTTTACCCTGGCGAACGCAACGACGGACGGACGAAGCTGGAAACTGGGAACCGGAAGGCGGAGAACCCTATAAAAAACCGGGATAATAATAAAAATGGTATATCCACTCCACTCTTGTTTATTGGATTGTTAATGTTGATTTAATGAGAAAGCTGGAAGCTTTTGATATGTGGCTCTTTAGGAGAGTTTTGAAAATACCATGGACCGATTATATTAGAAACGAAATGATATTGCACAGAATGGGAAGAGACAGATAACTTTCGACCATCATTAAAAGGAGAAAGACAGCAAGAAGAAAGGGCACATACTTAGAAATGATAAGTACGTTGTTGTAAGTTGTTGCAGCAGCTGATTATGAAAGGTAAAATCGAAGGAAAAGGGTGCTGATAGACGACAAATACCCTGGCCGAAAAATATTCGCGCCTGGACCAGGTTAAACACAGATGCTTTTAAGAAAAGCAGAAGATAGAGATTCATTTCATTGAATACTACGAACACTAATACTGTTGATTTCTGTTGAAAGAGATGAAGAGAACAAAATTTCTGACCAATACTTTTTAAAAGCATTCCTTTTTTTCGAATCCTGAGGAAACTAAAATATTCTTGAAAAATTTAAACGCAGAATGAAAGATTACATTATTACCGAGGGCCGAAAATTCCTTGATGATTGAAAATAAGATATTTGAAATTAAAAGACACATTAAATTTTCTCTTTTTTTTTGTACCCCTGTGACTTATTAAAATAAACATAGAAGTTTTCAGTGACTTTCGGCCCTCGGCAATAATGTAATATTTCATTCAGCGTTTAAATTTTTCAAAAATACTTATTAGTTTTCTCAGGATTAAAAAAAATGCATTTAGAAAGCATTGCGCGTATGCTCTTAATCCGGGAGCAGTCGCACTCACTTCTGTAACGTAAATAGTCGCGCGCAGAGAAAAAATCTCACAATAAATACGAATTTAAATCAAATTTCTATTTTATAATATTTTTATTTACTTGATACGTTAACAATATCTATTTTTAACAATTTTAAAGCTAATAAGTTCTCACCAAAGCCATAAATTCCACAAAAAAAATTAAAAAATAAAAAAAATAAAAAGAAAATTTCTACGCATTACTACGATCTTCCTCGAGGCACTTACGAGTGGAAAGCAATCTTGAAAAATTTTTCATTAAGTTATCACGGAAGGAAAAGGATAAAATGTGAGATTTTTTCTCACGGTGCGACTGCTCACGGGTTAAATAAATTGCTTGCGGGATTTCTCAACGGGCCGGAAAAAGTAAGCAAAAGGGCCGGATCCGGCCCGCGGGCCGGCTTTTGCCCACCCACTCTAACCTCTAACGAAATCGGAGGTAATAGCTTATATCCGCCTTCAATGACTGCACTATAATTGTTCTGCAAACTCTTGAGCCTTTTCTTGGAGTATGGAACCTCCAACGGGTACATTGTTATGTACCCGTATGTACCTACATTCTTCTTTTTCTCAAAGTGTCCTCTCGTCCATAGAGGTTGGCTATTAGAATCGCAAATACAGTAGGTATACATTATAGGTTATATTCTATAAATATATGAAAGCGATACCTAATATATCTAGAAAGCATTGCGTTTTATAATTAATTATATAAAATATAAACATTTATGTTATTATAATTTATCTTAATTTTTTATAGATAAATGTAATATCATATATTTCATATATTTTAATAAATATTTTAATCAAGTATATTCAAATGGGAAATAAGCCACAATTTTACCTAAAAATGATTTTATTAACGTTTCGACGCCCAAGTCGGGAGTCGTTGTCAAAATACAAAATAATACTAAACAAACAAAAATGTTGTTGCTTAGTAAAAAATTCTTCTAATAATTTATTTAATCTGACTCATTTATATCGGCAATTCAGACACGTATTATACATTTTAAAGTAGACGACTTTAAAATGATATTGCCAATATTGATGAGTTGCGTTCCTGGGACGACTTTACTAAAAGATAGTTCATTCGATTACATGAAATCAATCCCAACTCAAGAATATCCGCCACAAAAAATCATAGCATGTGATCTGTCTTTAAAAAGACAACCAAATGCAACGGTGGCAATGAAATTCTCGTGTTAGAGATTCCATAGTAAATCACGAGGGAAAACCAGGAAAAACCTCGTGATACTATCCCGACATCGTAAGTATTTGGGTTTACATTTAGTTTACTCTCAAAGCTAATACCAAATTCTGACTTGATATTTTAAATTTTAAATAATACTAAAATACTAAATATGTACTAACTCGATATGTTACTGATTTACTCATCATCATTCTCTTTGCCTTATCCCTATGCGGGGTCGGCTTCCCTAATTGCATTTCTCCACACAATTCTATCTTGGGCCATATCAATGTTAATCCCCTTTACCAACATGTCCTGCCTTATCGTCTCCCCCCAGGTCTTCTTTGGTCTTCCTCTCCTACTCCTTCCAGGAATCTGCACTTCAGCTATTCTTCGTATTGGGTGGTTAACGTCTCGACGTTGAACATGACCAAACCATCTTAACCTATGCTCTCTCATTTTGGCATCAATTGGTGCCACACCTAGACTTCCCCTAATATACTCATTTCTAATTTTATCCTTCTTTGTCACTCCACTCATCCATCTAAGCATTCTCATTTCCGCCACATGCATTCGCTGTTCCTCTTTCTTTTTCACTGCCCAACATTCAGTTCCGTACATCATAGCTGGTCTTATGGCTGTTTTATAGAATTTTCCCTTCAGCTTCATTGGAATTTTTCTGTCACACAACACACCACTCGCTTCTTTCCACTTCATCCATCCAGCCCTAATTCTACTGCATGCATCTCCATCTATTTCTCCATTACTCTGTAATACCGATCCTAGGTACTTAAAACTATTGCTTTTTACAATCATTTCACCATCCAAAGATACCATTTTATTTGTAGTAGCTCCATCTTTAAAAATAAAATGGTATCTGTTATGTTACTGATTTACTAATTGTGGTATTTTCTTTCTATTGACTTCCTCCTTTAATATGGGTAACCACATCCTACTGCATTCTACCGAGGAATTTGCGACACAATTGGTTTCATTTAGCATAATTAGAGCCGCTTCTTTGATTTTTCTCTTTTTACTATCTGCTTCTTTTAGGACTATACTTGAATCTCTCCACTGAACTCTATGTTCATTATCACAAGAAATAATACGAGGAAAATATCAATACCATATGTAAAAAGACTATCCGAGAAACTTAAAACAATAGGAAATAAATTCAACATATCAACAACATTCAAAACAACAAACACATTGAGATCTATTCTATCTAAAACTAAACCTAACAGTGAACAAGAAAGAACAAAGAATTGTATTTATAAAATACCTTGTGAATGCGAACAGTTTTATATAGGTGAAACGTCAAGACCATTAGACGTTAGAGTAAATGAACATCAGTCTTATATAAATAATAGAGAATTTGATAGATCTCAAATATGTCAACACGCATGGGATAATGAACATAGAGTTCAGTGGAGAGATTCAAGTATAGTCCTAAAAGAAGCAGATAGTAAAAAGAGAAAAATCAAAGAAGCGGCTCTAATTATGCTAAATGAAACCAATTGTGTCGCAAATTCCTCGGTAGAATGCAGTAGGATGTGGTTACCCATATTAAAGGAGGAAGTCAATAGAAAGAAAATACCACAATTAGTAAATCAGTAACATATCGAGTTAGTACATATTTAGTATTTTAGTATTATTTAAAATTTAAAATATTAAGTCAGAATTTGGTATTAGCTTTGAGAGTAAACTAAATGTAAACCCAACTACTTACGATGTCGGGATAGTATCACGAGGTTTTTCCTGGTTTTCCCTCGTGATTTACTATGGAATCTCTAACGCGAGAATTTCATTGCCACCGTTGCATTTGGTTGTCTTTTTAAAGACAGATCACATGCTATGATTTTTTGTGGCGGATATTCTTGAGTTGGGATTGATTTCATGTAATCGAATGAACTATCTTTTAGTAAAGTCGTCCCAGGAACGCAACTCATTAATATTGGCAATATCATTTTAAAGTCGTCTACTTTAAAATGTATAATACGTGTCTGAATTGCCGATATAAATGAGTCAGATTAAATAAATTATTAGAAGAATTTTTTACTAAGCAACAACATTTTTGTTTGTTTAGTATTATTTTGTATTTTGACAACGACTCCCGACTTGGGCGTCGAAACGTTAATAAAATCATTTTTAGGTAAAATTGTGGCTTATTTCCCATTTGAATATACTTGATTATAAAAATGCCACAAGAAAATAGCTTCAGAAAAATATTTTAATAATAATAAATTTTAGGTTGTTGTTTTTGCACGACACATTATGTAGTACGTTCTTTAAAGGTAAAATATTGCAAACCCTCTAAATTTTAAAGAACCGCTTGGATTGACATGAAATTTGGCATACACATAGCTAACAAATCAAAGAAAAAAAGTGATATTGTGCCAATCTCTGCTTTTGTCCTAGGGGTAACTTTCACCCCCTTTTAGGGGTAAAAAATATATGTTCGAAATAAGTCCGGAAATAGATAAAATGACTAATTCTAAGCAACTTTTGTTCTATAAAGTTTTTTCACCAAGTTAATACTTTTCGAGTTATTTGCGAGAGAATATGTTAATTTTTCTACAAAATAACCAAGTTTTCAGAAGGTTTTTCGCAAATAACCCAAAAAGTAAGTATTTGGTCGAAAAAAAAATGCTTATCAAAAATATAGCACGTAAAAAGGTGAAAAACGTGGTGGAAGCAGAGTTATAGCTAATGAAAAATAGGTTCATATTCGTCAAATTCCAAATCTAATATTTTAGCGTGCCATAACCAAAAAACGAAGCATTTATTTGGGGAAAACTCATTTTAACTTTTTTAAAGTGTTTAAAAAATGCTTATTTTTGTTTAAAAAAAAATTAGCATCAAAAGTAAACAAATTACGCTCAAAATAAAGTTGGTCCCTTTTTTGGTAAGAAATCGGCAAAATCACCCCCTAATTAGCATTTTAAATTAACTTAATTGTTACCACTTCACAAGTTTTTTACTCGCGTATGTATTGATCATATGATCTGTAAGTTTGATCGGTTCAAAGTGCTTATTTTTAAAAGAGCTGTTTTTAAAAGTGCTTGAACGGCTCACTTATCACGAGTGTATGAAAATTTAGAAACACCGAAGCTTAACTAATTTTTGTCTTACAGAAAAACAAAAGAATACAAAATATTCAGAAAAGTAAAACCAATTTTTTTCATTGCTTAAGATTTTTGGTATCTCTAACAATTTTTAAGTTATTTTGAAAAAAACAATTTTTTCAAAATTAAAATTTTTAAAACTTTTACTTTAAAACCAAATTTTTTCAAAAATAAGCACTTTGAATTGTTGAAACTTACAGATCATGTAAACACAACATAAGTTAAGTAACTTTTGAAGCGGTAACGATTAATTCCATTTAAGTTGCTAATTGGGGGTGATCTTCCTAATTTTTTTTTTGCCAAAACAAAAGGGACTAACTTTATTTTGAGCGTAACTTGCTTACATTTGATGCTTGAAATTTTTTTTATAAAAACAGAAATGAAGCTTTGTTAAATACCTTAAAAAAGTTAAAATGTTTTTTCCCCAAGAATGCTTCATTATTTGGATATTTCAGACTGAATTATTTTATTTGGAATTTTTCGAATATGAACCTATTTTTCATTAGCTATAACTCTGCTTTTGCTAGGTATAGAGACCAGTGGCGGCCCGTGAGGTAGTGCCATAGAGCCATGGCACTACCTTGCTAACTATGCAGAAACATATTTTTTATCTTAAAAACCTCTTAATGCCTGTTAATTTTTTTTTTGATTATTTCTCTTTATTTTCATAAATTATATCAAATCTGGCAACTGTGTAGCGCAATGCAAATCTACCGACTCTGGCCACCCACAGCTGACTGGATAAGGGATGAAGATCACAAAAATCCCAGTGCCGAACGGCATAGTGGCTCGGCAGAAAAGAGAAAGATTGTATGAGCATCCTGTGTAAGTGACAGAGATAGAGCGGTATTGCACTTTTAATATACGTTTAAATTGGGTTCTCCGTGCCTGGCTCGAAATCTCGAAAAGGAAGTTAGTGGATCTTAAGATACAATGTTTTAGATCTATTTCTAGTCTCTTTACGCGTTCGCTTGACGCTATTGTGTTTATTATCTACTACTGTATTGTATATTTGTGTTTATACTCTACTATATTTTTTAATTTGTAATTATTAGTGCGTTGTGGTCGTGGGTGTCGTAGGTATAAAAATAATATTTTGATTATTTCCTACGTTTAATTTTAATTTATTTTTTGACAATGAATCAAATTAGTATATTAAAAAACTCTTTTGGTGGTTTTTCGTTAGACAAAAAACTACAAATTAAAGAACTTGGTCGGCCTTTACCCGATTTAAAAATTGAAAAACAAAGTGGAAATGGACAAAAACTTCGCTGTCGTAAGTTTAATAAAACTATTTATGATAAAAATAGCTGGTTGTGTGGTTGCGAACAAACTAATAAACTGTTCTGTTTTGTATGCGTTTTGTTTGGAGGTGACGGGACTTGGTCAAACAAAGGCACCGATGATCTTGTACATATATGGGAGAAATTGAAATCTCATGAAAAATCTAAAGTGCAGATGAATAACGTTTTTAGCTTTTCAATGCTTGGTAAGTTAAATATAAAAACCCAATTAAATTCAGCTTATCGTGATACTCTAATTAAACATAATGAACAGGTAGATAAGAATCGATATGTCTTGAATCAAATCATAAATTGTATAAGGTTTTATGGAGCTTTTGAGTTAGCTCTAAGAGGTCACGACTAAACGAAAAATTCAGACAACAGAGGCATATTTAAGGAGCTGGTCAATTTTAGCGCTGAATTAGACAACGACTTAAAGGTCCACATTCAAAGTTCCAAATCTTTTAAAGGTACCTCAAAAACAACACAAAATGAACTACTGGAGTGCATGTGAGATGTTTACCACGAGGAAATTAAGAAAGAAATTGAAAATTCTCCTTATGTTGCAGTGATTGCCGATGAAACCACAGACGTTGCTGGTAAATTTCAATTAGTTATAGTCTTCCGATATTTGTGTAAAGGACGACCAGTTGAGAGATTTTGGAGATTTTACGTGCCGGGTGGACATGATGCTAAGTCAATCGCTGAATGTATTTTAAATGTTTTAAATCCCTTGTTAAAACATACTCCAAACAAATTAATTGCTCAAAGTTATGATGGCGCATCTGTTATGAGTGGTGGCTTAAATGGTGTGCAAAAAATTATTAAGGAGACATATCCTCTTGCAAATTACGTTCATTGCTCTGCACACCAAATGAATTTAATTATGACAAGTGCATGTTCCATCAATAAGCAGGCTAGGATATTTCTTTCTAATTTATCTGGTTTGTGCTCATTCTTTTCAACGTCTCCTCAAAGAACAAAAATTTTGGATGAGGTGGTTAGTCGCAGGTTGCCAAAATCTTCCCAAACACGTTGGAATTTTCAATCACGAAGTGTTCATACTGTTCATGAAAATAGAAAAGACCTCATTGCAGTTATGGACATTATACAAAGTACTTCATGTGATTTGTCTTCCATTAATCAAGCAAATGGTTACAAATTAAGCTCCAGGATAAAGATTTTGTATTTTGGTTATTTATTTTTAATAAAATTATGCCTCACGTAGAAATTATTTTTCATCAATTACAAAAAGTATCCACTGATTCTGTCAAAGTGAAAAAAGATTTGGAGAATTTTGAAGCAGCAATTCAAGGTATAAGGGAGCAAATGGACGTCATTATTGATAATACTCAAGAAGAAATAAACACGTCACAGAGACAAACCGATAATGATAATGATGAACCAATAAAAAAAAGGCGCGAATTGAAGAGGACAGGCCCAGCAGAAAGCGGGAAGCCTTAGAGATATGCGATGCAGTTTTGTTGCAAATAAAAACAAGGTTTACCTTCTCCGGACATTTAGTTGCTTCTCATTTATTTATGTCAGAGAAGTTTTCTGCTTATAAGGATAAGTTCCCCGAATCATTTCTTAATGAAACATGCACACAATTTTTATTTTTAAACAAAACTCGGCTTAAAACTGAATTACAAGTATTGTATCAGCGAGACGAATTAAGTACTACCTCTGGGGCTGTTCCGTTATCTGTTTTATTAAATGATGAAGGTTTAAAATGTACATTTGAAGAAACTGTTAAATTTTAAGTATATTGATAACCATTCCCATGTCAACATCTGAAGCAGAACGTTGTTTTTCAATGCTAAAACGAATCAAGACATTCCTCAGAAATACCATGAAGGAAGAACGACTAAGTGCTTTAGGTATGCTGTCTACAGAAAGAAATTTTGTAAATGGCATTGACAATTTTAATAATAAAGTATTGAAAATTTTGCCTCCAAAAAAGGAAGAAGGTTGGACTTCACATATCGTAAACTTTAAAAGTGATATTAAATAACTTTGTGCGTGTGTGTAAATAATAGAATAGTGTTATTTTTATAATTTTCTAAATAGGCTCTAGAGACCATATCGTAACAAACTTCAAGTACATCAGCAGTGGTAGGAAGAATGAAAGATTGACAGCATAGAATTAAAGGACGTGGTGGTCGGATGAGTGCGAGAGACGGAAGCTGATGCGTGATGACGAGCGACTGAGAATCGGGCAAAAGAAGGACATCGGGGAGAAGTCATGCCCTAACGGGCGATTCCACCCTGATGTCCTAGTATGAGAGGGGTGAGGTTTAGCTGGTCCCGGTCACATCGGAGTTACGGAGGGCAGGGAGGTCCGATTGAGGGCCAAACTGGTCGACGTGACACTGATGAGGTTTCAGCTCAGGAACCCAGCACTGTTGGAAATGTATACCTCCGACGTCTGTTTGCAGATTCCCCACCTAGTGATGAAAAAAAAAAGTACATCAGCAGTAAATACTGGTGGTAAGTTGAATTTTTTTTATTGTTAATTACTTAATTTACAGAACTGTTTTGATAAATTTTGGTCAATTTTTTGGCATCCCAAAAATAGTAAATATATAGATACATATATAAGATAAAAATATCTGCGCCTATTTTTTTTTAATTTCTATTTTATATCCTTTTTGACAATATCGTAAAACCGTCACTAAAAATTTAGGCAGCTGCCCGGATTCTGGCACTACCTTCCTAAAGTTATACGAGCCGCCACTGATAGAGACCTAATTTACCCACCGTTTTTTTTTCACTTTTTTATAGGCTATAATAGTTTTGCTAAGAATATTTTTTCGACAAAATGCTTTTTGAGTTATTTGCGAAAAACCGTCTACAAACGTGGTTATTTTGTTGAAAAATGGACATATCCACTTGCAAATAACTCGAAATGTATTGATTTGGTGAAAAAATTCTATAGAGAAAAAGTTGCTTAAAATTAGTCAGTTTATCCATTTCGGGACTTATCTTGGACATATATTTTTTCACCCACGAGATGCGGTGAAACTCACCCTCAGGGCAAAAGCACACATCGGCACCATATCACTTTTTATCTTTGACATGTTAGCTATGCGTACGCCAAATTTCATGTCAATCCAAGCGGTTCTTTAAAATTTACAGTAAAAACCGTGAAATTATTGACCTACGGTTGTAGCACGATAAATTAAACAAAAATATATTTAAACAGTGCAACTAAATCATAGGCATGGTATGTTTTGTGCGGCGTTATCGAAATGCCTCCCACTTTTTCAGGTAAATATTTTCATACATGAAATGCCTCCCAGGTACAATCGAAATGCCTCCGTTTCGTTAATCATTTAGGCTTATATTTTGTCTATTTAATCTCTGTTTAATGACACAATGTTGCTAAATCATAATTTAAATAGGTAGTATCTATCTATTTTGATTTTTCTAATTCTTCATGCAGTGTACATAAAATTTGTTTCACATAAATATTTCACAGTACGACATATTTCTTTTAGAAAAGAAAGTTGTTACCCGACAATCTAATATCTAGCTTTTCTGGGTAATTCCAATTCCGATTCTAAGCTCTTCCATATTTAAAATTCCATTTTATAATTCCATAAATAGGTACTTTTACCTTAACCTTTTTGTTTGTTTATATTCTGTGGGTAATTCCAATTCCGATTCTAATCTCTTCTCAACGATTCCATGAATAGACACTTTTACCTTAATATTTTTGTTTGTTTATATTATCTTTTGTAAATTGTGCTAATGGGCTAAATGTTGTATAAACACGTGAAAGTTTATTAGTTCCTGCATCAGTCAGTTTGTCTATTTCAAGCTTGTCAGTTCGTCGATTTCAAGATCAAATTGTGTTTAAGTCAGGAGTGGGCAAATACTTTTAAGCGCGGGCCAAAATGAAATTTTAAAATGTCTTCTGGGTGGTACCGTGTACCGCGTTTTTGGTGGAGTTTTTTTTCTGCCCAAGCAATGTTTTTGGCAAAAATACTATAAATATTATCATTGTAAAGCATTTGGACAAATAAATTTGATTGTTAATAATAGATAGTTGTCTTACTTGGGTGTACATGCGAACAACTTGTGCCCAGTAAAAAATATGTCACGTAATTTTTAAATAATTATGGTCAATCATATATTATTTAGTCATAAAAAGATCCGGATAAAAAAGCAAAGACTCGATCTACAAATCCGATATCAGATGGTAAAATGTTATATCCATTCTATTATTTTTTATGGTGCCGAAGCTTGCACTGTTAATGTTGACGAAATGGGAAAGCTGGTAGATTTTGAGATGTTTTAGGAGAATTTTGAAAATACCATTGACCAATAATATTGCGAACGAAATGGTGTTGCAGAGAATGGGAAGAGAACTTGTGACCACCATAAAAGGAGACAGACAGCATATTTGGAGCACATACTTAGAAATAATAAGTACGAGTTGGTGCAGCTGATTATTGCACTATATTTAAGAAAATTAGTATTTTTCAATTATTCTCGTCGTGTTTGTAATAAGGGGAAAATGATTTAGTAATTTCTTATTAAAGTTTTCAGCAAATAAATTGAGTTTTGTCACAAATTGTTTGACGTTTGAGTGCATATTAAAAGCGAACTGGTTTTTTCCTTGTAGATTATTTAGTTCATTCAAATATTTTACGATATCTACAGAAAATGAGAAATCATTTAGCCATGCCTTATTTTGTTATTAGCTATATAAGGCTATTTTATCAATTAAATTAATAATAGGTTTGTTCTAGCAAACGGTCAAACTAGTCAGAAACCGTCATCAAACAGTTGGTCAGTGAGAGAACATAATACAGTCACCAGTGCTATCCCCTCTACTCGCGCTGGTCCACTATTCGATGGTTTCAAACCGTTTGAAGCTGATGCTAGAACAAACCTATTGAAACCTGTCCAAAACTTTATCGATGCTAAGCCATCTCACTTCAGTGTAATAAGGAATTTCGTAAAAGCCACTTTTAATTTCTCTCAAAAATTCAACAAACTCTTGATGATTTTAGGTACGTCCCAGAATAAAATTCACAAATGTTGTCACAATGCAGTGTAAAAATAATATATCTTTTTCTGGCTGTAGCTCTTTTACTTCGTCGCTCGTTCCTTTTAGTAAGTCCGCATTTTTCTCTGTTAAGCTAGGAAAACCATCCGTTGTAAAATGCTTACTATTTTGTTCCAAGTTAAATTTACTTTAACTGAACACTCTTCAACAGCGATAAAGAAGTCTTTACGGGTAGTTGTATCTTTCATAGGATGCACACTAAAAACGTCCTCGCTAATTTCACATTCCTTGTTAATACCTCGAATGAATATTAATAATTGACTTGTGTCAGCAATATCACAGGACTCATCTAAAGCCAGAGAACAATATGTAAAATCAGCCATTTTTTTAGCTCGTCAAGTAAAGGCTATAGCGGGATAAGATGGTAAAATCTGCACTCGGCTGGATTCTTAGTTGGGATTGGGCAATCGAAAGTACATAATTCAAAAACCCCCTAACCAAATTTTTAGCTCCCTATGTGACCCCAGGTGTCCCCTATCGAAAAAAATGTGTTTTTTAGAAAAACATTTTTTTGGAGCAATCTTTTGCTTTAAAAAATGTGAAAAAAATTGTGAGTGTACATTATTATACCCAAAATCACACTGATTTTTTTCAGATTTTTTGGATCAAAATTGACGCCAGAAAAAAATTTTGAATTTTTCAAAAAATTTTTAGGTTATGTAGGTAATTTTTGGCTAGCTCCGACAAAATTTTTTTTAGTGTATTTTTTTCCGTTTTTTTTAATGGTAGGGATAGTTTTGCCATTTTCTCGCCGGAAATTGCTCAAAATTCGAAAAAACCCATTTTTTTGGTTCCCCCCCTCATATTTTTAGTGTTTACTGAGCCATCTTTTCTTTAAAAAATCTGAAAAAAATTATGAACATACACTGATGCCCAAAAATATACTGTTTTTTTTTTCAGATTTTTTGGATCAAAATTGAAAAATTTTAAATTTTTCAAAAAATTTTTAGGTTATGTAGGCAATATTTGGCGAGCTCCGACATAATTTTTTTTAGTGTATTTTTTTCCGTTATTTTGAATGGCTGAGATAATTTTGCCATTTTCTCGCCGGAAATTGCTCAAAATTCGAAAAAACCCATTTTTTGGTTCCCCCCCTCATATTTTAAGTGTTTACTGAGCCATCTTTTCTTTAAAAAATCTGAAAAAAATTATGAACATACACTGATGCCCAAAAATATACTGTTTTTTTTTTCAGATTTTTTGGATCAAAATTGAAAAATTTTAAATTTTTCAAAAAATTTTTAGGTTATGTAGGCAATATTTGGCGAGCTCCGACATAATTTTTTTTAGTGTATATTTTTCCGTTCTTTTAAATGGCTGGGATAGTTTTGCCATTTTCTCGCCGGAAATTGCTCAAAATTCGAAAAAACCCATTTTTTGGTCCCCCCCTAATATTTTTAGTGTTTACTGAGCGATCTTTTCTTTAAAAAATCTGAAAAAAATTATGAACATGCCCAAAAATATACTGGTTTTTTTTTCTTATTTTTTGGATCAAAATTGAAAAATTTTGAATTTTTCAAAAAATTTTTAGGTTATGTAGGTAATTTTTGGCGAGCTCCGACATAATTTTTTTTAGTGTGTTTTTTTCCGTTCTTTTGAATGGCTGGGATAATTTTGCCATTTTCTCGCCGGAAATTGCTGAAAATTCGAAAAAACCCATTTTTTGGTTCCCCCCCTCATATTTTTAGTGTTTACTGAGCGATCTTTTCTTTAAAAAATCTGAAAAAAATTATGAACATACATTGATGCCCAAAAATATACTGGTTTTTTTTTCAGATTTTTTGGATCAAAATTAAAAAAATTTTAATTTTTCAAAAAATTTTTAGGTTATGTAGGTAATTTTTGGCGAGCTCCAACATAATTTTTTTAGTGTATTTTTTTCCGTTCTTTTGAATGGCTGGGATAGTTTTGCCATTTTCTCGACGGAAATTGCTCAAAATTCGAAAAAACCCATTTTTTGGTTCCCCCCCCTCATATTTTTAGTGTTTACTGAGCGATCTGTTCTTTAAAAAATCTGAAAAAAATTATGAACATACATTGATGCCCAAAAATATACTGTATATAGTATTATTGTATTATTATTCTATCTATGTATATTATGGATTGAAAATATAAATATGTAGATTCACATACTAGACAAGGCGAAAACGGCGGGTTCGAAGGGAAAAATATTCCCATGAGATTTTTTTGCATAATCACATTCGTGAGACATCCCAGAATAAGGTTCAAGAAGTCGCCCACGTGAAAAGTGGGCCAATTTTTTTTTAACATTTTTTTTAATCATATTGCAAGAACCAATATTTTTGGCCCGAACAATTTTTTTAAATTTTTTGGACTATTCTGGACAAAAAATATCTGTTATAAGTTGATCGTTTTCGACTTATAAGCAATTTAAAATTGAAAAAAACGAAAAATGCTGATTTTCAAGGCTTAATAACTCGGTTAAAAGTTATTATTATGAAAGTCAATATATGACTAAATCAAAGTTTAAAGCCCCTCCTACAAGATCCTGAAAAAATGTTTGTCATTATTTTATTACTAACCTGTTATTTTTAAGTAATAATAATAAGCGCCATGCACGTGTGCGACGTCTGTAAATGCTGAGTGCAAGAGAGAAGCCATTCCAGCAGTCCAATAATTATGCATCTTACTCGCACTCACATTTACAACCGCGTCAATACGATCTAACCGCTCATTTTTATTAATTAAAAATAGCAGCTTAGTAATAAATTAATGACACAGATTTCTTCAGGATCATGTAGCGGAGACTTTAAACTTTGATTTCTCACTTTCTGACTTTAATAATAATAATTTTTAACCGAGTTATTGTCTTAAAAATGGCCATTTTCGCGTTTTTCAAATTTTAAATAGGGAACTTGCACATTTTTTTCTTATTAGATAATAATGTTCAGTTTTGTTTAAAAATGAGATTTCCAAAATTTCACGCTTCAAAAACTCGTAATAACTTAGAAATACATATTTAAAGTCTTCTGTGGTATAAAATAGTTCAAACGACCTGTGACGTCACATAGTTTTACATTAGTTATTATTATGGTTATATTTCGCTGTGTCTAGGTACACGCTAACGTGTACGCAAATAAAAAAGTTAGGTAGACGCGAATTAAACTTCATCAAGCCAGTGACGTCATTATTTAGCTTGCGCAGTGACTATATATTTTGGTACATGCTATTTTGATATGTTTAGTGTTTGTTTGATGGAAACATATTTGTTAAGGGAAGGGAAGCAGAACTATTCAGATGTTTCAAACTTAATTATAATAAATCAATGTGTATATATAAAAGTATATATTTAGGTTAGCAAAATAATTATATGTATTTAGTTGACATGACATGTAGGTACAAAATATTGTTAAAATAATTTTTATACGTAAGTGAATTATTATAATCAACTATTCTAAATGCAAAATAAGCCACAATTTAACTAAAAAATTATCTTATTAACGTTTAGACGTCCAAATCGGATGTCATTTTCAAAATACAAAAATTAGTCAGATTAAATAAATTATTAGAAAAAATTTTTTACTAAGCAACAACATTTTTGTTTAATTTAATAATATTTTGTATTTTGATAACGACATCCGGTTTAGAAGTCGAAACGTTAATAAAATCAATTTTTTAGTTAAATTGTGGCTTAGTTCCCATTTAGAATAATTGATTACAAAAATGCCACAAGGATAATAGCTTCAAAACAAGTTAATTATTATTGTGAAAGCTTTAGGTCTTCCTTTTATTTTAATCTTTTACGGTAATACTATTTCATTTATAACTAAAAAAAATATATATTAATTTATAGTCTCTTATCTTTTGCGTACTGTTTTAAAATATTCTTAAACTCATTAAAAGAACTAAATAATTGTCCGCACTCCGTACTTAATTTAAAAACAAACACTAAACAAATAAAAAATAAGAAATCACTGACACTCTAACTTTTTTATTTGCGTACACGTTAGCGTATACCTAGACACAACCTTATATTTAGGTATATTCTTCTTCTCATTCTTTAGTTTATTGGCCTCCACCCACTTGGGTATTTGGCAAGCTCATCGTCGTGGAATAAGTCAAAAATATTTATATTCTAATGACATGTATCGTATGTCATTGTAATAATATATACCAGTTTGTTAAAATTGTAGTTTTATACTGTTTTTGAAGGAAAGGAACGAAGGTTTACTATTGAAAATAAAACCATTTTGTAAAAGTACAAATTTTCTATGAATAGGTCAAACGATCAAAAACACTTGTAACGTCACATAAATGTATTTTCTACTGACGTTTATAACGTCTAATTTAAAATTCTGTTTACTTTATTGGAAAAATGTAAATGTAAAACCAAGTGACGTCACGATGCGTTTTGGACCACCTGTTTTAATTTGAATTTTTAATCGTCTTTAGGGGAAAAACGAAAGACAAACAAAACTTTTTTATCTTTGATACATGTTTTAAATTATGTTCTGTTGTGATTTATAACATTTTTTCTGAATTTAAAAATTTATGCAAGTTCCCTATTGCTTATAACTCGAAAAAGATCAACTTCAGAGAAAAATTATGAGACCTTTTTTGTCCAGAATGGTCCAAAAAACCTAAAAAAAATTAGTTCGGTCCAAAAATATTGATTTTTGCAATTTGATTAAAAAAAATTGTTAAAAAAAATTGGCCCACTTTTCACGTGGGCGACTTCTTGATCCTTATTCTGGGATGTCTCACGAATGTGATTATGCAAAAATATCTCATGGGAATTTTTTTCCCAACGAACCCGCCGTTTCCGCCTTGTCTATACTTATTTAGTAAGCTACATTTATGGAAATAACTTGATTACGGTGCAAACGTGTTTGCTTATTTAAAATGTAACTTTTAACGAATAATTTTATTTACTTTACACCTTTGAAAAGTAAAATTAATAAAACAAATCAAGTTGAAAATAAACGTTTGCCTATAACTGTATGGCATATTTCATGCTGTGAAAACGTTTTTAATAATTACTTATTAATTACTTATAATTACTTATTAATAACATTAATAATGTCTATATATATTTAAATATTTTTAATATTGATATATTTTTTAAAATAGGTATTCTAGCGTATCAAAAAATTAACTTTCAATTACCTAACTTAATTAATAAATACGCAAAAGGTAATATTAATATGGTAGTTTCAATTGAGAAATCGGAAAACACAACTAAGACGAAGAAATATCTATGAATTGATCTATATATAATGTAATTAAGGTAGCCATGTACCTATAGTTAAGGGTTAAGGTTGTCTACTAGAAACATAGGAAAAATATCAACAAAGGGAGTTTGTCATATTTTATGCATATTCTCTTCTCAAAATGGCTACCTTCTCTTCTCAAAAAACCTGATCACGCTATTCAAAATAACGGAAAATCGTTATTTATTGACATCAAAAATCGTTATTTATTGACATGCAATTGAGTTTATGTGCACACATAGGGGGACACAAAGAAATGGCTCTTTTCGAATTATGAGGAAGTCCCGGAGAGAAAATGGCAAATCTAACCCAGTTATTCAAAAGAACGAAAAAAAAAAATACACAAATTATTTCGAAGTCTGTCAAAAATGGCTTACATAACCGATTTTTTTTGAAAAATTCAAAAAATTTCCCTGGGTAAAATTTTAATCCAAAAAACCTAAAAAAAATCAGTATGTTTTTGGGCATACAATGTATGTTCATAATTTTTTTTAGATTATTTTAAGAAAATATCGCTCAGTAAACAATAAAAATATGAGGGGGGAAAACCAAACGGGTTTTTTCGAATTTTGAGCAATTTCCGGCGAGAAAATGGCAAAACTATCCAAGCCATTCAAAAGAACGGAAAAAAATACACTAAAAAAAAATTATGTCGGAGCTCGCCAAATATTACCTACATAACCTAAAAATTTTTTGAAAAATTCAAAATTTTTCAATTTTGATCCAAAAAATCTGAAAAAAAGACAGTATAGTTTTGGGCATCAATGTATGTTCATAATTTTTTTCAGATTTTTTAAAGAAAAGATGGCTCAGTAAACACTAAAAATATGAGGGGGGGAACCAATAAAATGGGTTTTTTCGAATTTTGATCAATTTCCGGCGAGAAAATGGCAAAACTATCCCAGCCATTCTAAATAATGGAAAAATATACACTAAAAAAAATTATTTCGGAGCTAGCCAAAAATTACCTACATAACTTAAAATTTTTTTGAAAAATTCAAAAATTTTTAAATTTTGATCCAAAAAATCTGAAAAAAAATCCAGTATATTTTTGGGCATCAATGTATGTTCATAAGTTTTTTCAGATTTTTTAAAGAAAAAATCGCTCAGTAAACACTAAAAATATGAGGGGGGGAACCAATAAAATGGGTTTTTTCGAATTTTGATCAATTTCCGGCGAGAAAATGGCAAAACTATCCCAGCCATTCTAAATAATGGAAAAATATACACTAAAAAAAATTATTTCGGAGCTAGCCAAAAATTACCTACATAACTTAAAATTTTTTTGAAAAATTCAATTTTTTTTAAATTTTGATCCAAAAAATCTGAAAAAAAAATCCAGTATATTTTTGGGCATCAATGTATGTTCATAAGTTTTTTCAGATTTTTTAAAGAAAAAATCGCTCAGTAAACACTAAAAATATGAGGGGGGGAACCAATAAAATGGGTTTTTTCGAATTTTGATCAATTTCCGGCGAGAAAATGGCAAAACTATCCCAGCCATTCTAAATAATGGAAAAATATACACTAAAAAAAATTATATCGGAGCTAGCCAAAAATTACCTACATAACTTAAAATTTTTTTGAAAAATTCAATTTTTTTTAAATTTTGATCCAAAAAATCTGAAAAAAAAATCCAGTATATTTTTGGGCATCAATGTATGTTCATAAGGTTTTTCAGATTTTTTAAAGAAAAAATCGCACAGTAAACACTAAAAATATGAGGGGGGGAACCAAAAAATTGGTTTTTTCGAATTTTGAGCAATTTCCGGCGAGAAAATGGCAAAACTATCCCAGCCATTCAAAAGAACGGAAAAAAATACACTAAAAAAAATTATGTCGGAGCTCGCCAAATATTACCTACATAACCTAAAAATTTTTTGAAAAATTCAAAATTTTTCAATTTTGATCCAAAAAATCTGAAAAAAAAACCAGTATATTTTTGGGAATCAGTGTATGTTCATAATTTTTTTCAGATTTTTTAAAGAAGAGATGGCTCAGTAAACACTAAAAATATGAGGGGGGGAACCAAAAAAATGGGTTTTTTCGAATTTCGAGCAATTTCCGGCGAGAAAATGGCAAAACTATCCCTGTCATTAAAAAGAACGGAAAAAAATACACTAAAGAAAATTTTGTCGGAGCTAGCCAAAAATTACCTACATAACCTAAAAATTTTTTGAAAAATTCAAAAATTTTTTCTGGCGTCAATTTTGATCCAAAAAATTTGAAAAAAATCAGTGTGATTTTGGGTATAATAATGTACACTCACAATTTTTTTCACATTTTTTAAAGCAAAAGATCGCTCCAAAAAAATGTTTTTCGAAAAAACACATTTTTTTCGATAGGGGACACCTGGGGTCACGTAGGGAGCTAAAAATTTGGTTAGGGGGTTTTTGAATTATGTACTTTCGATTG
Source organism: Diabrotica virgifera virgifera (assembly GCF_917563875.1). Taxonomy (NCBI): domain Eukaryota; kingdom Metazoa; phylum Arthropoda; class Insecta; order Coleoptera; family Chrysomelidae; genus Diabrotica; species Diabrotica virgifera. The sequence goes on from NC_065446.1 coordinate 108,243,501, forward strand.
CCCGATCCCAACTAAGAATCCAGCCGAGTGCAGATTTTACCATCTTATCCCGCTATAGCCTTTCCTGAAAAAATTTCGAAAGTCTTACATTTTCAAAAATATGTTTCTTTTCAGGACAACATATCTCCTAGGTCCTAGACTTCTACCATGCATTGCTTAACAAATTCTGCTTCATTAAACGGTTTATAGAACTTAGCAATTTTGTGTGCAATAACATAACTTGCTTTTGTGGTAGATTTCCCGATAATACTTTGTTGGGTAAAAATATTTTGTTGTTTATTCAAGTTTTTTGTCAAGTTTTCTGCTGCTCTTTTAAGTTCTTTTAAACTAGGGAAATGGTTAGGGCTGCTCGAAATTATAATACCTATATTATTTATATATTTCATTATTTATATGAACACTATGCACACTAATTCTGTAGATTTCAACAAAATCGCACAAGAGATTAAAAATAATTTTTTTTCAACGGGCCGCATAAAGTAAGCAAAAGGGCCGCATCCGGCCCGCGGGCCGGCTTTTGCCCACCCCTGGTTTAAGTCATAACATCCGAAATAATGGAATCAACGATAAGTGTCAGTCAAAAGGGCAAACCTTTACTATCAATTGATGGTTTTACATTCGGTTTTCAAAAAATGTTGGCGGTGGACGTGAACTAAAAAACCTGCAAAGCATTTGTGAAATCCCAGGGATGTGAAAAAGGGATGAAGTTTGGGCTGAACACTCTTCATCCTTACAAAGAACCACAAACCCATGCGAAAGTTTTCATTCCAAGTATAATTCTTCTTTATACTGCCCTCATCCTAACATTAATAATTTTGATGGATTCGACCGTTACTTGATGGAAGTTCATTTTATCTAACAATAAAACACTGAAAATGTTTATTTTCTATACTTCCACAAAATTTATTACAACTATGACAACAGCTGTTTCGGCAGAGTGCCTTTCTCAAGTGAAAGGCACTCTGCCGAAACAGCTGTGGTCACTTAGTTGTAATAAATTTTGTGGAAGTATAGAAAACAAACGTTTTCAGTGTTTTATTGTTAGATTAATAATTTTATTGATATAATTTTAGAATTTCAAATAAATACCTACATTAAAATTAATTCTGTTTTGACACCAAAAAAAATTGTTGCGGAAAGTACAGCAAAAATAAATTTTCTAAATGAAAAAATTTTAGAATTAAGAGAATGTAAAATACATAAATAGATTAGAATTTGTCAAAGTAGTATCATATAAATTTAGGAAAAATATTTTGTAATTTTATATTTCTATACACATTTTGTATTATTTTCCAAATAAGTTTTTTGTGATGTTATTTTTAATAAATATATAAAATACTTATTATATTTTTGTATTTTTTGTTAAATTATTAATAACAAAAAATAATGGTTATTATAAAATATATTATAATGGTTATAAAACTAATTACATATGTATAAGTTAGATGAAATTTATAAATACCGCCTAGTGTCAATAATGTTTAATACATAAAGGTTGAAAATAAAATAAATTAAATAACAAAATACCAATTTTGCCAAAAATTTACAAAAGGATGAAGATGTGGCAACGTCTCACGTTCACATAAAGATTAGAAGCATGTAATTTATTTAAAGCTTGGGAGGCAATTCGTATGTGACCATTTTAGCGACAGGTAAGAAACCCTTTTTCGGGAGGCATTTCATATGCGGCCGTTTTGTGCTACTTAACTTTTCCGAATGCCCCGGTAAGTAATTTACTATGAAAAGGTATTAATCATTGGGCCCCATCAAGAAATCAAAATAAAAGTACTGCCATATACCTATCCAAAAATAAAAAAAGGATTACTTGCAATGTCATTCCATCAGATATAAGTTGGTACTTATTAAGTTGATCGTAGGTTGTCTGTATGCCTTTCCAACAATAAGGATAAGAGATATATTGTGCAAAAGAAAAATACTGATATAAGTTAAAACATAATAATCGTTTATTTATGAAAGAAAAAATTAGTCAAGAAAGCAAAACTGAATTGCAATAAATGAGTAAAAAAAAAATTAAGTCCTTCACGAGTATAGTTGTTTTAAAAAAATTAAAACAGTTTATTACAAGTACCTGGTGACCTGGGACTGCTTTGTAGACTGGAGCTAACGTAGATCTTGTATAGCTCGGCTGGAACTCTTGTTAACCAACACTTTTCACTAACACTCTACATTTTCTGATCTAAAGTACAGTGGAACCTCGATAACTCGAATTAATCGGGACCGCGGCCGATCCGGGTTATCGAAAATCCGGGTTATCCGGAGAATATGATAAAAATTAATAAAATACGGTATACTTCAGATAAACTCCGTTATAATTGAAATAACATGAAATATATATGCACAGTACACATCTAAATTACGTATAGTTGTATAGAGTATGGAGTATTGTTCATTTCTTGGTAAAAAACTCAGTCAGTTTCGGTTGTGTCAATTTCGTCTGCCGGTTGCGTGCTGTGCGATCCGGCAGTCTCTTCAACATAAGCAGTTCAGCCTAAGAGAGTCTCATATTTAGCTTTATTAGCTTTGCACTTTGCACTTGCACCGATTGTCCAAACTGTCTTTTGTTATCATTTTGAAACAAAATTCTTCAATACAAAGATTTGCCTTTATCAATCCTACCTAATGCTTCTAGTTTCTTTTCCATTCTCATTACAACATTTTTACGTTTCTTTGCCATTGCGTTGACAAAAAAACACGCAAACACAAACCTATCTGAAGCACGATTACAGAACGGAAGCGAACAATACGACTGTACTACACACAATACGGTCACAATCTGAAAGATGTTATGTTATTTAAGAACAGTGGAGACTAAGATCATTATTTAAAAAAGAATTTTTCCATAGTCTTTTAGTCTTTTTTAAACAATATTAAGACAGTTTGAAATAAATAAAGGAATACTACAGGTGCCTGTTGTTTCCGATAATCCGAGACAATAAACGTCGCTCTGCCGCCGTGTGCCATGGGTCATTTTTACTATCGTATAGTTAAAATTACACAAATACATATTATCTCTTAAATATTATATACATTTTTATTGTTGAAAATCGGTCCGGGTTAGCCGGACTTCCGTTTTATTATACGAAGTTTTATTTTTACAGAAGGTAACTGCGTAATTGACTGTTAATGAAACATTCCAACATTGGAATGATTTAAACATTGTTCACTTGAACATAGCAACATTTTGTTTAAAGAATTGATTTTTTTGTTGTTTTATTAAAAGACTGTGAAACACGTTCCGCGAAATTGCGTTAATTTATTCTTGAAATCAAACATAACAGAAACTGTTCCATCCAATAGACAGGAACTAGGCACCAAAACATACTAATATGGTATTCACTGTAAGCACATTGTTTCCTTATACTCTCTCTAAGAAAACAGACTATATATATGCTCAATTTTGGCACAGAAACAAAAACTGGAGTTCACTCCATAACTTTTAACTTTCCGCAAGACCAAAAACTTAACTGTCTTGCAGACCAAACTGAACTCCCTGCCAGCCCAAACTTAACTCTCTCAAAAACCGCCATGCGGCTTCTGACCGAGGCTCAACCAACCTCTCTGCTTGTATGCCCAAACTTGAATCCTAACGGATCTCTAAACTTGAATAAGAATTTCACTGTATTTAAACTCAATGGTAACAAAGGCGGATCCAGGGAGGGGGCCATGGGGGCCATGGCCCCCTCCGAGAATTTAGAATAAAGTAAATTTAAATATTTGCAGTTTAAATGTTTTTAATTTCAAACACATATATATGTACAAAACAGGGGATAAATACGTTTTCTGGACTAGAATTAAAAAAAATTACTGGAGAAGCTTCAAGAATGACTTCTGCGTTTTTTATAAATCAAAATGTTGATAATTTTACAGAGTGCCAATTGTTAGAACGATCTTTACAGCCATCAAAATCGTATACATTTCCATATTCTATACACACAAAGAATAAAAAAGAAGTGAATCGTTATTTGGGTCACTAGCACTTAGAACGAAGGAGTTGGTTGGTATTTTCGCACAGTCAAAAGGAATTGTTTTACAAATATTGCGTTTCACTTTTCTAATGAAAAATATGGTCACAATAACGGGATGATAGCCCAAAGCCTTGTCATGAAACCTTTAACATCTTTCGTCAAACTCATGAGCAAAGACGGAGTCATATAAACCCATGAAAAAACATCATACCACAAGGAGTGCGTTCAGGTTAAGCTGGATTTTCTAAAAAGTTATCGCAATCCTCAAAAGTCAGTCATTAACCAGATAGACTCTCAGAGCTCTAAACAGAAACAAAAAATAAAGAAAAACTACGACCAATATTAAGGTCTATAGTGTTTTTAGGTCGACAAAATATTCTTCTAAGAGACCATCGTGATGATGGCCTTATGCTTCTGGACGAAGATGCTGGACCTAGGAATGAGGGGAATTGCTGTGGTACTAAGGCAAAACCCGATATGTCAAAAATTATCGATTTTTCGTTTTTAATGTCAATATGTACATTGAGAGATGAAGAATGTGATGACAAAATCCTACATGGCTAAACGCATCCATGTAACCAGTAGATAATAAAATTGTTTCCGATATGTCCACTATTACAACAACACCGCGAACTTTTAAACTCATCTGCTGCAAAATCACGTTTTTTAACATATCGGGTTTTGCCTTAGCACCACAGTGTTAAGGTTTAAAATCGCATCAGGAGATAAGACTCTTAAATAACACCTATCCACAGCATCTTTCCGAGCAACATGCATTAGTAGCAGCAGTCAAAATCAATTAATAACATGTTGTGGTGAAGAAATAATTGAACAAATAATATTTGACGAAACAACTGGCGTATCCCACGTGGAACAGCTTTCTCTAAATTTGGGATACATACACAATAACAACATTCGTGAAGACTTTGTCAAATTTATTGACGCTTATGAGAACTTAAAAATAATTAGTGAAAATCAAGAAAGAGGGAAATAACAAGGCCAGGCAGGAGAAGCATTGGAAAAAATAGTATTAAACTTGTTGAAAGAACTACACTTGGATCCTAAGAAATGTGTAAGAATCGGTACTATGGCAGGAATGGTTAGTTTTAAGGCACTTCTCAAAGTGTGTGAAAAGTGACTTAAAACTCACCATTGTTACCCTATTCTTTAAAAATTACCCCCGTACTTCTGGTACTCCTCCCCAAAAAAAGTTTATGGCCCCTCCTGAAAATCGGTCCTGGATCCGCCCTTGAATGGTAACCGCCTTTCGCGGCCCTCCGAGGCTCTAGCTACTTGAACTGACTTCTCGAGTCTCAAAACTTGAATGAATCCACCGATCTTCTTAACTCAATCTCCGCAAAAACCTACTCTTCTAAAAACTATCCCATGTCGTACCAATATTTCTCAATCAACCAACCATAGAATTAAGAAACTTCCTTAATCAAAATTTCGACCAATAAGAAACGCAAAATACGGTTTGGATTAAACCCCCCTCAACAGCCATCATCATTTTCCAGCGAATCAGAAATTTATCAAAAAGTACGCCTGAGGATGCCTGAAATGGTAGAAACAGCCTGTCTAGCGGGTGTGCAACCCTCTGAATCGAAAACAAGCAAAACCATCATTTATTATTTTATTTCCTTTACTCGGTTTGAGTACTGAAAGTTTCTCTGCTGTCCTTTTCGTAGACGGATGAAGGCGGAATGTGATCGTTTCCCTTTCGTTTTCTATATTCGTCGTCTGCTGTCTTATTAAATGAAAAAGTCGCAGATTAAGGATGTACCAGTAAGAACTTTCAAAGCGAAAAGTCTCAGGTTTAAATCACTATTTTACTATTTACCATTTTAATTTTAATTAAATTGGTGGATTCTGCATCTGAGACTCTTCAATTTGTTATGGGATGTCGCTGTATCGCGTCTAATGGGAAATTTGAATTATTTTTCAGATTCCCTTTAAATTGATGGTGGAGCTATTTTACGATTCAGAGGTGTGCACGTTAACAAAAGCTACTGAGGACGCCTGAAATGGTAGAAACAGCCTGTCTAGCGGGTGTGCAACCCTCTGAATCGAAAACAAGCAAAACCATCATTTATTATTTTATTTCCTTTACTCGGTTTGAGTACTGAAAGTACCTCTGCTGTCCTTTTCCTAGACGGATGAAGGCGGAATGTGATCGTTTCCCTTTCGTTTTCTACATTCGTCGTCTGCTGTCTTATTAAATGAAAAAGTCGCAGATTAAGGATGTACCAGTAAGAACTTTCAAAGCGAAAATTTCAGGTTTAAATCACTATTTACCATTTTAATTTTTATTAAATTGGTGGATTCTGCATCTGAGACTCTTCAATTTGTTATGAGATGTCGCTGTATCGCGTCTAATGGGAAATTTGAATTATTTTTCAGATTCCCTTTAAAATGATGGTGGAGCTATTTTACGATTCAGAGGTGTGCACGTTAACAAAAGCTACTGAGGACGCCTGAAATGCTAGAAACAGCCTGTCTAGCGGGTGTGCAACCCTCTGAATCGAAAACAAGCCAAACCATCATTTATTATTTTATCAAAAAGTGTTTAGCGTTACCGTGGGTAAAACTTTCCTATGAAAATGTTAATTCAGCTATTTTGCCAAATACGACTCAAAGACACTTGTCCATATTATCAGCTGCAAAGGAATGTGTTATATAAACAATCCCAGCTCTAGAATAAACATACCCCAGTCGTCAAGGCTCCTTATTGAAAAATTTATGTCTAAAATTCTTTTGTCGGTCCAAATTAATATAAAAATATTGAGGTGCCCTCGGATAAAAAACATGAATATCCGTGCCATATCCGTGAGAATATAAGAACGATTTGCGTTCCCGAATTCCTAAGCGATACGACTTTCGTGAGAATTCAACTATTCTCGTCTGAGATACAGACATGCTCTTAACTAATTTAGAATACAGGGTAGAGCGGAATTAATGATTTTCGTACCGTTACACGGAATGTCCTTAGTGCGTCCGGAAAGACGCACATATATACCTATGTCCAGAGATGTTTGTAAGCAATAAAATACCAAACAAAACTCTGGGGCCAGAGGAAATTAACCATGAATTGATCATTAATTTGGAAGGACGAAAACAAGCATGTAGAATGGAAAAACAAAAAAGAGAAAGTACTGAAAAGAAATACAGAGTTGTGTTAAAGTATGGAACCAGGCATATCAAAAATGCACTACTACAAGCAAAATACAATAATTAATTACTTTTATATAATAATTGCATATCATATTAATATTGTGGAGCAACATATAATTTTTCTTCTTCATTGACAGTAGATATGAAATATACGTCAATTTGACAATTTCAATTGACAATGAATTATTTAAGAAAGTTGCAAGATTTCTTTGCTATTCGCGCACGATCGTTTCTCGTATCCGCTCTAAATACTTTTACACGGCGAATAGAGTTTTTTACGTAATTTAATACTTTTTGAGTTATTTGCGATTGAAAATGTTTATTTTTCGACAAAAAAACTACGTTTTTAGACGGTTTTTCGCAAATAACGGAAAAAGTAAAAAATATTTTATCGAAAACAATATTCTTAGCAAAAGTGTAGCTTATACATATAAAAGCGAAAAAAAATGGTGTATCAGTAATGTGTATAAACCGAGTAAAAGCAAAGTTGTAGCTCATGAAAAATACATTCTTATTCATCTAATTCCAAATCGAATATCGTCACTTAGCTTACAACACCGCTCAAGTCGGAAATTAACGGTTTTGACATATACATACCGTTGGATAGGTCTGCTCATTGCGCATCTAACCATTTGTCACATGATTTAGATTTCAGTCAATCAGATGCCGTAATTCAAAAAGTAGTGACACCGCGCAAGTCGTCAACACCTGTATCATGGTCAACACCGCACAAGTCGCTCTGTGATTATATGTTTGTACGTGAGTTTTACTGCTGAAAAGTCTAGTATCCAAGAAGTTTTTATAGAGGATTAATTGGTAAACTATATAATAAAGTTATGTTTATTCATTTACGCGTATTAATATAGAAAGAAATGATAATGGGTTTGTTTTAGCAAACAGTCAAACTAGTCAGAAACCGTTTGCAAACAGTTGGTCAGTGAGAAAATATAATACAGTCACCAGTGCTATCCCCTCTACTCGCACTGGTTGACTATTCGCTGATGGTTTCAAACCGTTTGAAACTGATGCTAGAACAAACCTAATAAAATAACTTAAGCGGTGTTTACTAACGGTATTTTTTTAACTTGGCGGTGTTTCAAAAAGTAGTTTTTTTCGTCTCCTGTAAAGTTGGTAAAAATGACTTATGGGTGTCGTTAGCTAACGAACGATATGTCATCGTAAAATCACCGAAAAATTAAGCAATTCTCGGGAATAACTTATTAATATTTTTTAAAGTGTGGTTTAAAAAAAGATTTATTTTTCATTTTTACAAAAGTTTCAAGCATTAAAAATAAACGAGTTACTTTGAAAAACAGTTGGCTCCTTTTTTTAAATAAAATACCCTAAACAAAATTAATCGTTACCGCTTTACCATTTACTTTAAAAGTGTTAGTGGAGTCAATGAAGGTGGATATGAGTTATTACCTCAGATTTCGTTGAACCTCCATCGATTTTCATAAAAATTGGTGAGTGGTTAAAGAATACCTCAAGGAACAAAGGTGACATAGTGCCAACCTGCGCTTTTTGCATTTTAGGGGTGAAATACACCCCTTTTTTAAAAATTATTTTTTAGATTTCTGAAAGTGCAGTCACTGTAAGTTTCCACTTCCTATTTCGTTGAACCTTCATCGATTTTCATGAAAATCGGTAAGTAGTTAGAGGATACCTCAAGCAATAAAAGTTATATAGCATCAACTTGCGCTTTTGCATTTTAGGGGTGCAATACACCCCTACTTTTTAAATTGTAAAAAATGCAGATTTCCGCATTATGGCGCAAGTAACCTCGTTTAATTAAGAAAAATAATTATTTTTTTTTTTTTATATTTATGTGCATGAATTTCATTTTTTTTTTAATTTTTCAAACCTTATAGCAGCCAAAAATCCGAAAATTAACAAGTCGAAAATCACGACAACCTTATTCTTCTATATTTCTGAAAGTGTAGTCACTGAATGTTTTCACCCACGATTTCTTTGAACCTTCATCGATTTTCATAAAAATTGTTGATTAAGTAGTTAGAGGATACCTCAAAAAGCAAAAGTGATATGGCACCAAGTTGCGCTTTCTGCATTTTAGGGGTGAAATCCACCTTTTTTTTTTAATGATAAAAATGCAGATTTCAGCATTCTGGCTCAAGCAATCTCGTTTAATTAAGTAAAATAAATAGTTGTTTACATTTATGTGCATGATTTATAATTTTTATTAATTTTTCAAACCTTATAGCAACCAAAAATCAGAAAATTAGCAAATCGACAATCACGAAAAAAATTATTCTTTTATATTCCCAAGAAGGCAGTCACTGAAGGTTTTCACCCCTGATTTCGTTGAACCTCCATCAATTTTCATGAAAATTGGTAAGTAGTTAGAGGATACCTCAAGAAACAAAAATGATGTGGTACCAACTTGCGCTTTTATCCTGGGGGTGCATGTTACCCCTTCTCATGGGTGAACACTATTTTATTAAAAATAACCCCATAATTAGATAGAGGAGTAAATTCAAAGCAAACTTTCTTTTATCAAGTTTATAAATTTTTTATTTAAATAATATTTCATAATTTAATAAAATATTATTGGTACAGTAAAACCTGACAATAACGGCCACTAAAAATAGAAAACAATTGGTCGTTATAGAAATGTGGCCGCTAATGCTAGGTTTCCTTTTCCACAAATACATAAAATATAATTGAAAATTTATTTATTTTAGTAATTAAAGCAAATCTAATTAAATATAATTCTACAAACAAACGGAACATACTAAAACTAAATTCAATTTACTACAATATAAAACAATATCTATACGAAAAAACAACTACAAGAAAAACAGAATATTTGTTTATTTTACATTTTTTTAGATAAACGAAACACACTAAAACTAATTTAATATAGGTAATACATAATATAAAACAACATACTATAGCTACTACGAAAAATACGCTATCACTAAAGTATCGTCGTGCTTTCATGCTATATTCAACAAAACCAACTTGGTACGGCCTTTAATTAGATATCGCAAATCACTTTGGCTGATTTTGTCTGCATATATATTATGTTTGAGGAATCCCTTTTTTTTTGTGAGACTGGATATAGGACATTTCTCAAGTATGAAGTCAATTCATGGTATATCGTTGCTATACAGGGATAATGATCTGTGCAATGTTATGGTACAGGCTACGTTAAATATGAAGTAAATGTGGAAGATATACACTGGTTATTCATTTCAATTTAATTTAATTGTTTTTTAATCGTTTACAATATTTAAAATAATTAAAGACATAAAGTTAGGGATTTCAAAAATAAATTCAGTTCTCACTGGCAGGTTGGGAAATAATAAAGTGCCATACAATAGCATTTCATTACAATGCTCATTACATACATTACAGGCTGCTCCGTTTGAGAAAACTCATACTCTCAAACTTTGAGAAAACACTCATTCAGTTTCGACCAACCCTGTATTAGCTAAAATTAAACGTTTTGCTACATTAACAATTTTTAACAATAATAGTATTAAAAATCACTTGAACATAAATTTATTTTCTGATGTCAAATCATTACAGTTATACAGGGGGTGAATATTGCTATGAAATTTGAAAAAAAAAAATAATTATCTTTTAAACTACTTCGTATAACATCACAAAACCTGATATTTTAAGAAATAAAACATAGAGGAGAATCCAAAAATGTAAAAATATGCAGGGTGTTCCATTAAACAAAAGATAATTTTGTTTCACTCTGTCAATATGGGTGGCCCTGTATATTTGGAAATGTATTTAATTTCTGATATTATCTATGCTCCAATCTCACCTAAATAAACTTTTTTCGTATCTCCTACAACAAACGACTAATTGGACTTCCCACAACCTGTATACATACAAAATCTCCGCTATAAAATTTTTTCAAAGAAAATGTTATTGGTTTTTTTTAAAATAACTCCGTTATTTTTGAAATATGAGATTCATCCAATAACCATTAAAAAGCTAAGTAAAAGGTCTATAACACTGTATTAAACATAATTTTCTAAATCCTTTATTTTTTTTAAATACAAGGTGAAAGGGCCCCGCTTACATGGTTCTCGCAGTAAAATTTAGGTTTTAAATGTTTCTATCTCGGTTATTTCTTGTCGTAAAAAAATATTAAAAAAGAAACAGCTTACATAAAGTTAAAACTAAAATTTTGTTCTCTAACATTTTGTAAGTATATCGAGTATTTTTGGAGTTATTATCAAAAGAAAATGAAATTCACGAAAATTTGAAAAGTTCTAATTTTTTTCAATCGTATTTTTTTTCAAAAATATGCATTCTAAACCGGTCAAAATTGTTGAAGTTATTACTCATGTTAAAATAAATAAAGTTTTTAATGGGTTACTATAACTTTAAATTTTTGTGGAAATGACGTATGTTTCATTTTTCATTCTTCCTTAAAAAATCTGAAAGGGTCCTCTTATTTCCATCATAACTTGCTTAATTTTGGTGCTATCTACTTCTTATATAGCTTTTTGATAGTTACCTTTAAGTACTTTATTAAAATGTTTAGTGTCTATATTTAACAAAGTGCATCGTTTTCCTGTTATTTAAGCTTGAATACTAAGATTTGAGTACTCGCGGAAAAAAAATATACATTCAATTGCATATAACTCACTTTGTATATGTAATAAAGGATTTTTCGAATAAGGAGCTCATTTATTTTTATATTATCTTCGATTTTGGTAATAACAACTTTTTTGAAGAAACTTATGGTTTTTGAGTTATTTATGAAAAACTGCTTTAAAACATGGATTTTTTCAGGAATAATCAAAACTTTTGATCCTTAGTAACTCAAAAACTATTGATTTATTGGAATAACTTTATATAAAAAATTTTAATTATAATTTTTCCCTCTATCGATTAGTGGTATTATTTTTAATAAAATAATTTCCACCCCCGAGAAGGGGTGGCATCCCCCTCCATGGTAAAAGCGCAAGTTGGCACCATGTCACCTTTGTTTCTTGAGGTATCCTCTACATACTTACCAATTTTCATGTAAATCGATGGAGGTTCAACGAAATCGGAGGTGAAAACCTTCATTGACTCCACTATGTATTTTTTGTATGATCTGTAAGTTTGACCGGTTTTAAGTGCTTATTTTTGAAAAAACAAATGGTTTTATAATATAAAAAAATGTTTCTAAAAATTTTGGAAAAATCTTTCTTTTTCAAAATAACTTAAAAAGTGTTAGTAATACGAAAAATCTTAAAAATTTTGCTGTTATAAATATGCTAGTTTCATTTGGTTTTTCTGTAAGATAAAAATTGTTTAAGATACCTATTATGGCTGTTCAAAGTTTGCATACCCTCGTGATTAGTGACTCGTTCAAGCCCTTTTAACTATAACCCTTTCAAAAATAAGCACTTGAAACTGACAGATCATATAAAAAATAGATAAGTGAAGTAGACTGTTTGTAAAGCGGTAACGATTAGTTTCATTTAGGGAGCTAAACATGGGGAGATTATCATGATTTTTTTCCAAAAAAAAAGGAGGCCTACTTTATTTTGAGCGTAATCCGCTTATTTTTAATGCTAGAAACTTTTATAAACAATTAAAATAAAACTTTTTGAAACACTTCAAAAAAGTTTAAATAGGTTTTTCCCGAAATGTGCATTATTTTTTGGTTATTTTAAGATGAAATCCTCGATTTGAAATTGGACGGATAAAAACGTATATTTCATGAGCTACAAATTTGCTGTTTCTGGATCTATAGACTTTTCGAATACACAACTCCTTTCGTTTTTTTCTAAGCTACATTTTTGCTAAAAATATTTTTTTCGATAAAATACTTACTTTTTAAGTTATTTACGAAAATAACGTAGTTTTTTTCTTAAAACGTAGTTTTTTGTCGAAAAATAAAAATTTTCAATTACAAATAACTCGAAAAGTATTGACTTACATAAAAAACCCTATAAAACGAAAGTAGCTTAGAATCAGTCAGTTTATCCATTTCCGGGCTTGCCTTGAACGTGTGTTTTTTCACCCCCGAGAAGAGGTGACTGTCACCCCCTAAGTAAAAGCAACCAACGGCAAAAATTCAACTTTGAAGTAGAGGGTAAGTAGAACCTAAATCCAAATTTTCATGCAATTCGGAGTTGCTCCTGATTACAACCAAAACAACTCGAAAGCGTTACCTAGAGAAACTCATAAGCTAATAAAATATTTTTGAATTTTTTGTTTACCATTATCCAATGATCAGTTCTCATGAGTCCACCGCAAAATGCATTGTTTTTTAAGGTGTCTTTAAAAATTTGCCACCCTTGGCTTATTTTTCAATATTTTTCCTTGAATTTTTTCTTGAATAATCTATGAATTGTACTGAATATTTACCTATAAATAAATACCTATTTAATTTAAAAATAAAATAATTCTACCATACTTTCAGAAACAAAATGTGGTTGAAATATTGATTTCAACCCCTACGGCCTCCCCTTAACACGTTGACGGACAGTGCGTCAAATGTATAAGCAAGTGTTGTGACACTATATGTATTTTGCAAAGTAGAATAGGGAAAAATGCTACGTCTATAGAAGTTGTGTCACATGACATCAATGGAAATTGGACGTCTATAGACTTTCTGTCCGTCAACGTGTTAAGGATAGCTATGACACGATTTTGATAGGCAACCCATGCTAAAAATATTTGTCTATGTACGAAATTTCATAAAAAAAAATGTTTTATCCGGCAAGCAGATGGGTACAGATCGACCTATATTTGGATCTCGTACTATGTCTTGTCACCACAAGATAGCGAGTGTTCGATTTGGAAAATATCACCACGGACATGGTGCTCATTTTTTTCAAATCCTGTAAAAACTAATAAAATTTTTGAAAAATTTAAACGCTGTGTGAAAGACTACATTATTTTCGGGGGCCGAAAGTCCCTCGGAATAAATAAAACGTTTCCTTTGAAAGAGATATTTGAAATTAAAAATCACACTAAATTTTTTTTCACCCCTGTAACTTATTAAAATAAATATTGTAGAAATTTTCGGGGACTTTCGGCACTCGGTAAGAACGTAATCTTTCATTTTGCGTTTAAATTTTTCAAAAATACTTATCAGTTTTCTCAAGATTCGAAAAAAATGAATGCATTTAAATTAAAACTCTCTCACTCTCTCCTTAAACTTTAAACTCTGTTTATTTTTTCAACTTTTATCAAATCTAAGAAATTAAGGTATGTCTACCTTTGCAGAATTCAAAGTTAAGTAAGAAACCCAGTTACTACCACTGCGTTGGAGAAGATCCTCTTAGTCACTTAACATTTTTTGTTGATATCCATTTTATTGCAATCTATTTTATAAAAAAAATAATAAACAATACATATGAGTGTTAAGAGTGTGACACAGTCAGTATTCACCCAGTGGTGAATACCTAAAAGAGTACAATAAAGATTGAATTAGTACAGTTATTAATAAATTAATTGAATGAATTTGAATAGTAATACAATAGTAATAAGTGGGAATGATTAGTTAGTGTTTAGGTCAAGAGTGTCTGTTCTTTTTAGTCTTCTGTTCTGTAGGGGTGTCAGGAGATTGGTGACCAATATGTTTGGGTGAACCTGTAGTCTATTGTGGTACTTGGAGCACAGAGAAACAATTTCTTGTACTAAAAGTTCCTCTGCTGTCCGTTTTTCCTAGACGAATGAAAGCGAAATGTGATCGTTTCCCTTTCGTTTTCTATATTCGTCGTCTGCTGTCTTATTAATTGAAAAAGTCGCAGATTAAGGATGTACCAGTAAGAACTTTCAACATGAAAAATCTCAGTTTTAAAATACTATTTACCATTTTTAATTCTTATTAAATTGGTGGATTCTGCATCTGAGATTCTTCAATTTGTTAGTAGATGTCGCTGTATTGCGTCTGATGGGAAATTTGAATAATTTTTTAGATTCCCTTTAAAATGATGGTGGAGCTGTTTTTCGGTCCAGAGGTAGGCACACTATCGAAAGCTACTGAGGACGCCTGAAATGGTATAAACAGCCTGTCTAGCTGGTGTGCAACCCTCTGAATCGAAAACAAGCAAAACCATCATTTAGTTTTAAACAATTTCTTCTTTGACGGTTTGGACTTGGAGATCCCTATGTATATTATCGTTGGAAATGTAATGTGTGTTGACTTGGAGCTATTAACTTTGACTCTCCACAGTTTAAACCAGAGGTTCCCAAACCACTTTTTCTCGTAGACCACTTTAAAAAATTTACTGGTTTCGGTGGACCCCCAGCAGAAGTAGTATTTCGTAGCTCTGTACGTCAGTGGCGGGTCTAGAAAATTGCCTGGGGTGGGGGAACTTGGGTGAAAAAAATAAGACATTAATGAAGGTCGAACCGTCTTTTTCTTCTTTTTTTTTTCTCAAAATATCATTCCAAGCGATTTTACAGTGATTTGGAATTTATTTAAACTTTCCATTTTTGATGGAGAAGTATCAATGGAAAAAATAATGTTTTAATAGAAGGGACTCAAAAATATGATTATTAGGCATTATAACAAGTTTCTTTATTTAAAACATGTTTTTGATCAAATTTTAGGGTAGAAAACCTGTAGAATACTGTTTTTTACATTTACCTCCATTCCCAAAATACATGTTCTTCTATGTGGCTGAAAATTTTCCCAGGGATAGTCAATTCACAGGACTTTAAGTTGTTAAAAGAATTTGTATAGTTTTACAATACAAGCAAAGTTACATGCACTAATATCATAGTCAAAATTATAGTCCAGTCGGGTTAGCATTTGATCTTGCATGCCGAGCTACCCAAGCAAGATTCTATTGCGAATGAATTCTGCCATTGCGTTAGCCGCCATCTTGATTTTAAAGGAGAACCGTTTTTGTTAAATATCTCCGCCATTTTTAACTTTCCGACAAAAAGTGGAAGGAGTGAAATTGTTGAAAATATGATTTCCTATAAGTAATTTCTTTTATTATAAATTAGAGACATTAAGAAATAGTGACAATTAGAGCATAATTATTGAATTATCTCGTTTATTATTAGTTTTATACCAAAAATGTACCTATACAAAAATGAAGAGAATTAAATTTTATACACTTTTACACACGTAGTACGTATGCGGCGCGAGCATAAGACCTGGTTGGTTTGATAGCGGTGGCTTTTGTTCACTATCTCCATCATTTTCAACTTTTCGACAAAAATTTTAGGAACTGAAATTGTTCCAAATAAATCGTGTTTACAATAATTATTACAATTTTTTTAACCATTTTTTTCGTACGGTCGATATTTTCCGAGGTAATTGTACTTAAAGTAGACGCCTATATTTTTGACTCTGATATTATTCAACGCGTTTTTTTTATATTGTAAAACTATAAAAAAATTTTTAACCAATTAAAGTCCTGTGTTTTGGCTATCTGTTGTTCAAATTTTCAGTCATATCGAAGGACATGTTTATTGGGAATGGGGCAAAATATAAAAACGTAAAAATATAAGTTTTCTACACAAAAATTAAAATTTTTAATCAAAATAACTTATTATAATGCATTATAATGGCATTTTTGTGTCCCTACTATTAAAACAATATTATTTCCATCGATTTCCATTGATATATTACGAAAAAAATGGAAATTGTTTAAATAAATACCAAATCACTATAAAATTTTCGTGGACCCCACTTACAACTTGTGAACCCCCATTTTTATTTCACGCCAACGTAGACCCCCGTTGAGTCCCTCGTGGACCCCTGGGGGTCCACCTGGACCACTTTGGGAATCACTGGTTTAAACTCTATTTCAAGTCTATTTAAGCGACTTTGTAGTATCTGTGAAGCTAGGGTCAGATTTTCGTGGCAAGCCATTAGGACAGTGTCATCAGCATATGTTGCAATTGTTGTACGATCTGAAGTTGGTATATCTGCTGTGAACAGGAGGTACCGTGTGAGTCCAAGGACACTTCCTTGGGTACGCCAGAGTGGATGGGTTGTAGAGTAGTGAGGGCCTCCCCTAGTTTTATCTGATACGATCTGCCGGTGAGGTATGATTGTAGGAGCATGCGGATTGGATGAGGCAATTTTCTTTTAAATTTTGATATTAGACCTTTATGCCATACCTTGTCGAAGGCTTGGGAGACATCCAGGAAGGCTGCTGTACAATATTTCTTGTTCTCGAGTGCATCTCTTGCGATTCTGACTACCCTATGGATTTTGATAGGCAACCCATGCTAGAAATATTTGTCTATGTACGAAATTTCATAAAAAAAATGTTTCATCCGCCAAGCAGATGGGTACAGATCGACCTATATTTGGATCTCGTACTATGTCCTGTCACCACAAGATAGCGAGTGTTCGATTTGGAAAATATCACCACGGACATGGTGCTCATTTTTTTCAAATCCTGTAAAAACTAATAAAATTTTTGAAAAATTTAAACGCTGTGTGAAAGACTACATTATTTTCGGGGGCCGAAAGTCCCTCGGATAAATATTGTAGAAGTTTTCAGGGACTTTCGGCACTCGATAAGAACGTAATCTTTCATTTTGCGTTTAAATTTTTCAAAAGTACTTATCAGTTTTCTCAAGATTCGAAAAAAAATGAATGCATTTAAATAGCATTTGAGCCGAAATTTTGCACCTCTCCCCTTAAACTTTAAACTCTGTTTATTTTTTCAACTTTTATCAAATCTAAGGAATTAAGGTATCTCTACCTTTGCAGAATTCGAAAGTTAAGTACCAAACCCAGTTACTACCACTGCGTTGGAGAAGATCCTCTTAGTCACTTAACATTGGGACAACTTTCAGAAAAGTGCAGTTACTCTTTCGGTGATAGAACAGCTGTAGTATCATGTCATCAAAAGAAAAAGCTGACATTTCGTAGCCTTCTCGAAGAAGCTGATAGACTAGCAGCTGGTTTCTTAAAATTAGGATTTCAAAAAGAAGATCGGATAGGCATATGGGCTCCAAATCTGGTAGAATGGTACATAGCTTTTATAGCATGTGCCAGAGGAGGTTTTGTGATGGTGAGTATAAAAAGATTATCTCTTTAACAGGTTAAGTGACCAGCTTTTTCCATTAACTCGAAATATTGTGTATGTCTACCCAATTTGGGTGGACAACAAATCTCAAATTTTTATTTGTATCTATCCAATTGGGGGTACAATAATGGTTTATTCGACTTGGAAAAATTACACGGTAGCGTGCTCAGCAAACAATCATTGTAGGCCAGGGTAATAAGACAAAAATATACCCTGTTCGTGACACTTCAGCATCCAGGGTACTGAAGCGCTTTTTCGACAGGTAATACCTATAGGAACAAATTATATCTATTTCCTGCGTAGGATCTGGCGGCCATTTTTATTTATAATCAATTAACTGTCAAAAAATGGCATTTTCCCCCTTTATTTTTTTTAAATCAACGGGAAACAGTGAACCTTATGATTTTTTTAGTACAAATATCTTCGAGGTTATGGAAAAAGCTTTAAAATCACCTACATATTACAAAGTTTGATATACTCATTTATTGTTAATATAATTGCGAGAAAAGGTCGGAATTGCAAAAAAAGTGTTGTAAAAATTAGTGAACAACTTTGAAATTTTTGTCAAATGAGGGTTCTTTGGTGCTTAATATGTGATAAAAATTTCAAAGCGATTCATTCAATTGTTTAAATTTTATTCAAATTGTTTTTCCCCGAGAGCATTTTTTGCAATAACATAAGTCAGAAAAAAATTACCTTAGAACCGTTCCACAGGTGTCAAATAAAAGAGCATGAGCTACGTTTTCAACGTGGTTTAAAAAAGTGAATAAAAAATACATTTATTAGTAATAAATAATTATCCAGAAGTATCGTCAATTTTTCTTTATAAGCTTTTTGAATAACTTTTTCCAAAAAAATTAACTTTTTTACCCTGTTTTAAGTGCACAACTACCAACTAATGTTATCTATATCATAATTGATAAAAAATTGTAATAAATATGTATAATTTCTTATATAACAAAATAAAAAGTTTATAAGGAAAGATTTACGATACTTTTGCATAAGTATTTATTACTAATAAATGCATTTTTTATTCACTTTCTTTAAACCAAGTTGAAAATATAGCTCATGCTCTTTCATTTGACACCTGTGGAATGGTTCTAACGTCATTTTCTTCTGACATGTTATTGCAAAAAAATGCTCTCTGGGATAAAAAATTTGAATAAAATTTAAACAATTCAATGAATCGCTTTGAAATTTTTATCACATATTAAGCACCAAAGAACCCTTATTTGACAAAAATTTGAAAGCTGTACACTAATTTTTACAACAGTTATTGCGAAAATATATTTTTTTTACAATTCCGACCTATTTTTGCAATTATAATAACAATAAATGAGTATATCAAACTTTGTAATACGTCATTTTAAAGCTTTTTCCATAATCTCAAAGATGTACTAAACAAACCACAAGTTCCCTGCTTTCCACTGATTTGAAAAAAAAGTGAAAAATGCCATTTTTTGAGACTTAATTGTTTGTAAATAAAAATGGCCGCCAGATCTTACGCAGGAAATAGTTACAATTTGCTCTTATAGGTACTACCTATCGAAAAAACGCTTCAGTACCCTGGGTGTTTAAGTGTCATGGAAAAAACCTTATTACCGTGGACTATTGTGGGAAGCACTGAGAAGGGTACAAGCTAGAGAGAATTGTGTATATTATATGTATGTATAATACAAAGACTGAATAAATAAAAACAGGTGCAAATAATGAAATGACACAAACAGTCATCGAAGCAAAATGCCTCAAACAGGAATCTGATTGATCTATACATCGATCAGGCTTTGAAAAGATGGTATAGAAAATGGACAACAATGGTCATATCAGTACAAGAGAATATATTATATTTTTCGCCGACGACCAAGTCATTTTTGCACAAGACAGGGAGGGCAAGGAATATGATAAATATGATAGGGAAATTAAAGAAAGAGTATTAGCTATTAGCGATGTTAAGTCAGAATGACGACCTCTCGTCGATTTCGGTCAAACTAGCTTTGAGGGTGTTTTCAATGTCAAACGCTGAGCGCACATGCGTTTGAAACAAGTGGGTAATATTTGATATTTATTTGTCAGGTTTTAAATTAATTATTGGTAATATAAAATTATTAATATGAAAGCTTCACCTTTCAGTAAAAGTTGAAGTCTATGTTGTAAATAATATTTGTATAAAAAACCTGTAAAAATAAATAATGAATATTACCTATTTGATTCAAATGCATGTGCGCTCAGCGTTTGACATTGAAAACACCCTCAAAGCTAGTTCAGCTGAAATCGACTAGAGGCCGTCGTTGTGAATGGGGACTCAAGATTTATGACCGAATAAATTGTGTATTCGATCTGAGGTTGCACATTTTGAACTTAAGTTTAGAAGAGACTATTTATAGTTGTAGACTTTTAAGTACCTATTTAGGGTCAATGATAAGCCGATATGGTACTTGTATAAAGTATATAGAAATGAAAATAGCGCGAGGAAAACAAGCAACGAAAGCACTTCAAAGAGTGATATGGAAAACCAAAGAAAAAAAAGATCTATCAGAGCATAGTGCTCTTTCAATTTTCACATGTCAAAAATATTATTATATTTTTTACTGTGTTTAATCCCTTATTAAAACCCTTAACTTTAAATAAAACTCAAGCCAGCCCTGTTCAATAGTACCATTTTATCCCTCCTATTTCTTACCCTCTCTCCTCATCCCTTACAGACAGACAATATACTTGGATTCGGGACAGAAGAAATTTGTCCTCTTCGCCACTATCTTTCGACGCATCAAGTCGGTACTGCTCAACTCTTACTCTGCTCAACAATAGCAATACGTGTACGAACAGTATTCACGAACATAATTCGCGAGTGGCGGCATACATCAGGGCAGCAATCAAAATTCAATTCGTGTGTGACCACGGCTCTAGTGATCTACAACGTTTCACAACTTAGTAAGACTTTATTATACATATGAATATTGTCTGTATAAAACCTTATATTTTATATTCCCATTTGAACCTAGCAATCCTAAATACAGTCCAACCCTAAGATTGTATTCACAATCTCACATATGTACAAGTTATCGTACAGTGCTGAATATTTCCCTATAAGGGGCGGACGTATGGCCACTGACAACAACAATACGAAATATAGTATGAACAGTTGAATTGGGCTTTATGAGAAGATGTGTGCTACAAATCACCAGAGAGGATAGAATAAGAACAGAGGAGATATGTAACTGAATGAAAGTAGCATGCCCAATTACGAAAAAGTTCGAAAACAGAGCCCTGTAGTGGTACGGGTATGTACAAAGAATGCAGAGCACAGTTGGCTAAAAAGAATATTGGACTGGAACCCGCCGAGAAAAAGACGGGGAGGAAGACCTGCTATGAGATGGAACACTTACATAGGAAATGCTATGATAGATAAAGACTTTAGAGAAGGTGGATGGGAGAATAGAGTGCCGTGGAGGACGAAAACGCCAAACTCATAATGGGAAAATATGGAAGAAGAAGAAGACAAAGATTTATTTTGACCTAATGGATAGATAAAAAGAAAGTGTAATAACAAAAATCGGCGTCACCAAAAAAACGTTAATTTTAAAATAATTAGTTTCAAGGATCAGGGAGTGAGTTTATAGCCAGTGATTCTGATAGTCAATTAGTTAAATACAGATCTTCTTCTTCTTCATGTGCCCTGTCCGTTGCGAACGTTGGCTATTAATATGGCAATTCTGATCTTGCTTGCAGCACTTCTGAATAGTTCGACTGATGTGAGCCCGAACCACTTCCGCAGATTTTGGAGACACGAGTGTCTTCTCCTGCCTGGTTCTCGCTTACTGTCTATTTTCCTCTGAAGAATAAATTGCAGTAGACGGTACTTGTCGTGTCTCAATATGTGGCCTAGATCTTCAAGTCTTTTTTTTTAAGTGTGCTCATGATTTCTTTCTATTTTCCGATTCTGTGGATTATCTCTATGCTGGTGACATGTTCGGTCCAGGATATATGTAGAATGCGTCGGTACATCCATATTTTGAATGCTTCTAGTTTTTTAGTGAGGTCGGAAAATATAGTGAGGTCGGAAAAATGTAGAATTTAACTAGACGTAGTTTTAGGGGTAGAGACAAATTCTTGTTTATTAGGAGCTTTTTCATATTGTTAAATGCTGCCCTAGCTCGTTCTATTCTCGCCTTAATTTCTGTGCCCTGTTCCCATTCTGCATTTACGTTGATGTCATGTGATATACATAAGATTCTACATGGTCAGTGAGTATGTTTATCCGTAACGCTGGAGCAGGTTGCTGCTTTTTGCTTATCAGCATCCATTTTGTGGATATCACTAACTGAATTAACCCTTTCCATTGTCTGTTATAATTTGTGACGATAATATAATTTTATCGTCTAGAGTACGCCAATGATTTAAGTAAAACACGTTTTTGTACTGTTTCGAACGATATAAAAATCGGATCGAAAAGCCTAGTTGATTATTATTCTTGGAGCGTTGATCGAAGAATAATAGACAACAGCGAGGTACAAGAGGTGAGTTTATGTAGGTAGTATTTCCCGATTATCTTCCGCTGTCGTTTTGGCGAGCTTAGCGAATCCGACAGTTTTCTTCTTACCTATCCTTATATGAGCGGTGATCATATTTATATCCTTTATATGTCTTTCCAATCCGGCGAGGTGAGCGGGATCTCCTTTCTCCCCTTTCTTTATACATTCATGTCGTATTAATAAAAGCAATTCCTATTTCGCGCGATCGTCAAAATCATTCATTCATGTACAAAAATATCGTCACATCGGCCCAAACAATAAGCTCGATGCGTAGAAATTATAAATATATTTTATTAACGAACTTATGGAGTAATTAAGTTTAATTATCGTATCTTCTGTTTATTTTGATTCCGAATAAAAATGCGTTACAAATTCATCTATGCTACTGGTAAGGATCACCGTGTCATCGGTATATCTTATATTGTTCGGTAACTTACCGTTTATTTTTATGTCCTCATTTGCATTTTTCATACATTTTTTTAAATATTTCCTCGGAATAAATATTTAATAGGAGTGGGGATAAGATACACCCCTGCCGAACACCTCTTTTGATCTCCACGCTTTCAGTAAGTTCGTTGTCAATTTTCGCTATTGCTGTTTGACCCCAGTGTAGGTTTGCCACAATCCGAATATCGTTGTCATCAATACCTGTCTTCCGCAGAATATATATTAATTCTTCTATATCTACATCGCTGTATAAGCACCTAGAAAGCGAAAAGTACTTTCCGAAAGCCAAACTGCGATCTATCAATATTTGACTCACATGTGTCTATAATATACTTCTATGAGTGATCTTGGTGCACGCTTTAGTGATATGATTAATCAAGCTCATAAGTCATCACAGAGCTGTGTAGTCATTACAGAGCTGGGTATCCGGTCTCTTTGGCATTGTTATAAATGTAGACTGCAGTCAGTTCTCCAGGATTTTAGCGTAATTATTTTTAGACACAGATCTACAAAAAAAAAAATAATATATATTTATAAGATGTTTTCTCTTATAGTTTCTTAATTGTCTAGTTATAGTCTCTTATAGTTTAATAGGCAGGATTGTTGATATTTGTTTCAGAGTTGTGACTGCATAGCTTCACTGAGGATGCATAGATGCTGAAATAGCTATATGGAGATGGTGGTCCAACTCTGAATAAAAAAAAACAAAACTGCCTTTATCTTTTATATATTTTTAGGTCTCAATGAATCCATTTTACCAAGCCAACGAAGCAGAGAATTTGATTAAACAGGTAAAGATAAAAGGCCTTATATGTGGTGATGTGTTCCGAAAACAAGATTACTATCACCTATTGAAATCAATTTGTCCGGAATTAGAGGACAGCAAACCAGGCAAAATATATAGTGATAGAGTTCCAAGTTTGCGAACTGTTGTACATATAACTGAGGAAAACAAAAAGTAAGTATATATCAGCTACTATTCGTATTTTTGTTTAAGATTTGCTTTTTAAGTCTTGTATTTATAAAGATTCTAATCTTCTCTCTTTTTTCCATTACTTACATATTTTTCATAATAACAATTCTTTTAATTTTTGATTCTTTGTCATAATTCTTTTCTTGGTTCTTATTTTATTTTTCTTGACTAGATTATCTTATTTGTTAATACATTTTCTAAAATTCTGCCATTCATCATTTTTATATCTGATTTCGTAGTATGTTGTTCCAAATACTTGGCAAAGATATATTTGCGCGTTATTTCTGTACGAAGTGCACTTTAAATGCTATTTTCTAATAATATTACAACAATGGAGACCATGGTTAGGAAGGAGAAGCAGAGGAAAGCCACAAATGAGATGGGCTGATGACATTAAGAATATTGGAGGACACAACTGGAAACAAGTGGCGCATAATAGAAAACACTGGATTGAATTGGGGGAGGCCTATGTCCAAAGTTTGATTACTTAAGGCTTAAGAAGAAGAACAAGTAATATTACATTCTTTTTATTGTTCCATTGATTGGAGCGTTGCTCTTCAAATAGTGGAGTTGATAAATCAGCCCCGAAGGCACATGAACAAAACATTTGGTAAACGGTATAAGGATGCAGAAAGATAGCAGAAACTACGACATTTCTTTAATGTCCAGATGAAAACCTTGTAAAACAGGGAACGTCAAAAGCATGTATTATCCAGATAAAATGCATAACATCTTCAATAAATGAGCAGATAGTATGGTATAACTAGACCTAAACCCAGACATCCAAAGTGAAAGTTATCCTCCAACACCAAATTATTCTATATGGTCCACATAATGTTCAGAAAAAGGTCACACCATTTTGAGCGGGTTTGGAGGGGAGAGGGGGGAGAAATCGCTAAATTCGTAATTTTTTACGTTTTTCGTAAATATTTTTAAAACTATACGATTTAGCATAAACAACCTTCTATACAAAAATGCTCTACATTAAATTTGAAGTAAAAAAGGCCCTATGCATAATCCTTCTAAAATAAACGGTTTCAAATTTACTGAGGTAGTATAGTATAATTGGTCCAAAAAAGTTCTAACCTAAAAATCCAAAGTAAAATTTTCCTCCAACACCAAATTGTTCTATATGGTCCACATTGTTCAGTAAAAAGTTACACCATTTTGAGCATCCGGTTTGGGGGGGGGGGAGATGGGGGAGAAATCGGTTAATTAGTAGTTTTTTTTTCCTTTTTCCTCAATATTTCTAAAACTATGCTTTAGCGTAAACAATGTTCTAAACAAAAATGTTCTACATAAAATTTAAAACAAAAAAGGTCTGACACATAATTGTTATAAAATTAACAGTTCCAGAGTTACGGAGGGTGAAAAGTGGAGGTTTTCGATACTTTTTATATGTTTTTGCAATTCCCTACTGATTTTCTTTAACAGGATTGTGTTTTATAAATCAAATTTGCTATTTCAGTGGCCGATGGTATGTTAGTGATAAGCCCTTGAAGAAACGTCAACCTCACTACCCAAAACTATCATCAAGTGCCCAAAAAATATAAAAGGTATCAAAAACCTCCACTTTTCACCCTCCGTAACTCTGGAACCGTTGATTTATAACAATTATGTATAGGACTTTTTTATTTTAAATTTTATGTAGAACATTTTTGTATAGAACCATGTTTACGCTAAAGTATAGTTTTAAAAATATTGAAGAAAAACCTAAAAAAACTACTAATTTACCGACTTCTCCCCCATCTCCCCCCCAAACCGGACGCTCAAAATGGTGTAACCTTTTACTGAACCATATATGGACCATATAACAATTTGGTGTAGGAGGAAAACTTTTTTTTTCATGTCTGGGTTAGGCCTTTTTTTGGACCAATTATACTATACTACCTCCGTAACTTTGTAACCGTTCATTTTAAAAAGATTATCCATAGGACCTTTTTTTATTTCAAATTTAATGTAGAACATTTTTGTATAGAAGCTAAACCGCACCGTAAAAAACTACGAATTTACCGATATCTCCCCCCCACCCCAAACCCGACGGTCAAAATGGTGTGACTTTTTTCTGAACATTATGTGGATTATATAGAACAATTTGGTGTAGGAGGACAACTTTCACTTTGGATGTCTGGGTTATACCATCTTTTGGATCAATTCTATCATACTAAGACTAAATATAAATATATTAAAGGTAAGCCAGACATGGTTAAAAAACTCAATATGCCTTTCGAAAAAAAAAAAACGTATCTTATTAAAATCGGAAACATTAGGTAATAACCAACATGGACGAGGAGTAGCAATTATCGTCAATACTCTGTACCTACACTCTGTAGTCGGAATCGACTACAGAGACATTCGAACAATAGCGAGTCTCTATTGGGGTCAAACAGCTAAAGTGAAAGTAGGACTACATTGACCAATAAAATTGAGATTAAGAAAGGCGTACGGCCGGGCTGTATTTTGTCTCCTATTCTCTTTAATATGTAATCAGAAGAAGTATTTAACACAGCGCTGGAGGAAAGCATAAAAGGCATAAAGATACATGGAGCTCTTGTCTAATGAATAAAATACAAAAAACGGATATTAGTAAGAAAAAACCCAACAACCATCAAGACAACTGATATTAGATAAAAAAAGCAAGAGCGTGGTTCACTAATATGAAGCAAATTTTGACCTCTAACAGCTTCACCCTATCTCTCAAATCGGACTTCTGAAATGTTATGTATTCTCAGTTTTGTTATATGGAATGGAGGCGTGGCCAATGACTGCAACATTAATGAAAAATGACTTAACGTGAAGTAAAACACTCCTTGGTGTAGTTGGTATATTTTAATAAAAAATTAAAATTTTAAAAAATCCAAAAGGATTACGTTCAAAACATTTTCACTCTTATCAGTCCATCATCAGTGAACCTAAAAGCAAGTAATCCCACTTAGTAAAATAGAAAAAGGGTGAAATTTTGAATGTTAAAAATTAAAAAGTGTGGTTAACCCGCGAGTAGTCGCGCCGTTAGATAGAATCTCACATTTTATCCTTTTTCGCGATAATTTGATGAAAAATTTTGCAATTTTGAAAAAAATTTGTAAGTGCCTCCTGGAAGGGTGTAGTAATGCGTAGGTATTTTTTTCTTCTTCTTTTTGTGAAATTTATGGCTTTGGGGAGCTTTTAGCTTTAATAAATGTTAGAAATAATATTTCTAACATAGCCAGTAAATAAAAATACTATAAAATAAAAATTTGTTGTAAATTCGTATTTAAATTCGTATTGTGAGATGAAATCTAACACGCGACTATTCACGTTACAGAAGTGAGCGCGACTACTCCCGGGTTAAGACTACTTACTTCCTCTCCTAAACCGGGAGATATTAACAGAAGTTCAACCACGATTTTCTAAGTCCTGCCTTTTGCAATAAAGGAAGGTTAGAGAAGGTACTTACAATTTGTGGAAAAATCCACTCGTTTCCTGTGACATTTTCCTGTGAAAATTAGATTTTCCATGAAAAAAAAATTGGGAGTTGCGATGAATTTTTAAGTCCTGCCATATCCATAGAATAACAGGATACTATATATTTTATGAAGAAAATTTTTTGGGCAGGACGGTTGCAAAGGGACTAAGGGAGTATACAGATATACAAACATGTAATGAAAATAATGAAATTTTCATAATTTTCCAAGTCCTGCCAACTTAATAAATTAATCATATTTATTTCAAAATGACCAAAAAAAATCTTGGCATGACGTCACCTAATGTTTAACTTCACTTGTTTCTTGGAAAATTCTGTATAAAATTTTCACTCTGGTTCCGTGATTTTCTAAGTCATAAAATAAATTTTGTTATAAAATAAATAATTTCAGTAGACATTATTCAAAATGGCAGGATGTTTAGTTACACCTTTTTTTTACTATATATAGTTAAAAAATGTGTAAGAAAATTCGTGGAAAATTACACGATTTTCTAAGTCATGCCATTTCGCACATATCTCAAGAAGGTTAATATAAATCTATTTTCAAAGAGGCAGGATGGTTGTATAGTTATTTCGTATAAAAAAATTAAATTATGTGTCTGTGAAATTATTTCAGGGTGTTATACAAACATATTCATATCACCACAATTTTCTGAGTCATGCCATGTCGAGTATGCTTAAAAAACACTAATCTAAAACCGTTTAAAACTTGGCAGGATAACCGCAAAGATGAATAATACAAAAAATTAATTTGTATATCATTAAAACAATCGTATCCTATTAAATATTATTTTCCTGAATAATGTCTCGGAATTTTTACACACTTTTCAAATCTAATAGCAAACTGTAACATCTTTATTTTAAGTGATTAGGTCATATTTTTATCTAAGTAAACGCAATAAAAGTAAATAAACAATTTTTACAATTTATTGGTTATAGTAGGAAATTTACCTACCCATTATATTAAACAGGGTGTATAGAAACTCTCATTACAAACGAAAACCGGAGATTCGTCAGATAATTTTAAGAAAATTTAACTCAATTCATCTAGTTCAAAAATGCTTCCGTGGAAAGCTAGAGCTCTTTAAAGATGGCGTCTTGTAATTCATCATCGTCATAATTCAACCCGGATCTATCCACTGCTGGATATAGGTATCCCTCAGTCTTCTCCATGCATTTCTGTCCTGTGCTGTCTGCATCAAGTTTCTGTCGATCCGTTTGATGTCATCAGACCATTTGGTTGGCGGACGACCTCTACTTCGACATGCTTCGTCTAGAAGAAGCATATCGAAGTCTTGTAAATAGTTTCTTTAAAATAGCTCCAGAATACTTTTATTTGGAAAAACGAAAACTGGTACACTTATTGATTTTCCAGAGGTCAATTGTCAAATGTCAATTATCAATTGTCAATTTTTAGTACCGGTCATAGGGGTCCGTTTTAGGTACGGCAACGGATATTTTATCGAATACTTTTCTGTCTAAAACTTTTAAGCATTTCTGACACTGTATTATTAAATTCTGGGATAGTTTTGTACTAAAAGGTATTTTTGCTTTAACTCGGAAGAATACGCAATTTTCTAGAAAAATCGATTTGAAAAATTTTTCGTTTTTTGGTTTTTTGAGTTTAAAAGAACTTAGAAAAATTCTATTTAGGAAAACGAAAACTGCTACGTTTATTTCTCTTCCAGAGATGAATCGATTTTATCAATTGTGAATTTCTAGTACTCATCATAGGCATCCGTCTTGGGTAGATCAAGGGATATTTTATCTCATAACTTATTGGTCTTTAAATTTTTAGACATTTTTGAGAGTAGAGTATTAAATTATGAGGTATTCTAGTACTAAAAGTTACTCTTGCTTTGAGTCGGCAAATACACCGTTTTTTTTTTAATTTTTTAAAAAATTTTTTCAAATTCAACAAACGAAAAATTTTAAAATAGATTTTTCCAGAAAACCGTGCATCCTACTGACTTAAAGCAGGAGTACCTTTTAGTACTAGAATACCTCACAATTTAATAATCTAGTGTCAAAAATACCTAAAAGGGAAAGACAAAAAAGATTCCTATGACTGGTACTAGAGATTCGCAATTGATGGAATCGATTTATCTCTGGAAGAAAAAAAGGCGGACCAGTTTTTGTCTTTCGAAATGGAAGCGTTCTGGAGATATAAAAAACTAATTACAACGCGCCATCTGTAAAGAGCTTTAGCTCCCTTAGGCAGGCCGCACATCAAAGAAACATGAAAAGTAAATCACGTTTCATGGAAATGAAACACTGCTAAACAAATAGACGTCCGGCCATTTATACGACTCTCCGAAAATAAAAATGTTTTATGAGCATGAATCACACTCGTTTCATTGGTAGGCGGACGTTAAGATATGTTTAGCCGTGTTTTATTTTCATGAAACGTTGTTTTTTGTTATCAATATATTTTTGTTGCATAGCAATTTTATACCGCCTTCTTACTTCCCACAATATACACCGCACTCAACTGGTTTTCCTGATATTGTAGGATTGTAGATATTGTCCTGATATTGTTTCCTATATTTAATAGCAAAATGTCCTAACACTAACAACACCAGAATAAATCGATTTTTAAATACAGCACCTATCTACTTGCAACTTTTTGTTGTGTTCAGGATAACATCAGGAAAAGGTGTACAATATAAAAATGGGTGGAAATTGCATTTTAGTGCATAACATGCATCCAAAAGTGCATAAACCTGTCAAAATCAGTGTATTAATGGGAAACTTTTGTTATTTGGGAGGTTTATGGAGTTACGAATACGCAAGCAGAACCGACCTCCGAATCACCTAGTGCCCAGAGTTGCTGCTAAGGCACGTCATCTGGAGTTTCGTGGGATATCGGCAATAAATTAAAGCAGACAGATTATTCGAGGGTTTTTGGGATGGCCCAACGCGAATATGACATTACAACCGACCCTCGGAGCACCTGGTGCCCAGGGTGACTGATCTCGAATTTAGAGGGTTTTGGAGGTCGATTCTGATGGCGTATTCATCTTCAGCAACCACAAAACTCCTCGAATAATCTACTTGCATCACTTTAGTGTCTGAAAGCTTCGAAATTTAAGAATAAGGCGTGTATATCAGTCACCCCGAGCACTAAATAAATAAATAAATAAATAAATAAATAATAGCTTTATTGTCCAACAGGTATCCATTTATAGGACAATTTTACACTAATTATAAACTAAAATTTTAAATTTTAAAGAAAAGAAAAAAGAAAAGATAATTACCAAGTGTATTAAGAATTCAAATGAGACTTAGCCATTCTGACAAGTTGACTTATACTACAGTTGAATATATCACAATAGTTTACCAAACAATTATAATTTTCACACATAACAAATATGGGGGAGTTTAATATCAGGTTTGTTCTAGCTTGTGTAGTTCTGAACGTGGAAACATTTCTAACAGGATAAGAAGGTACATTAAAATTTATTTGTTTGAGAATATCGGGGCAGTCAATTAAATTATGCAGCAATTTAAATAAAAATATTAGTGAAGCACAATTTCGCCTCATTTCTAATGAAACCATATCTAAACTATTACACAGTTCACTATTTATGCAGCCTCTCTCTGGATATATGCCGTTAATCTTAAATGATAAATATTTCAAAAATTTACGCTGCACCTTCTCAATCAACTGAACATGTGAATTATAAAATGGAGACCAAATTATAGACGCATATTCTAATTTACAACGTACATAAGAGAAATATAGTAATTTGACAGTTTTTATGTTAGTAATATTTCGGCTATTTCTGACTACAAATCCATATGATTTAAGTGCTTCAGAAACTTTTACAGATATATGTTCAGTAAATGAAAGTTTACAGTCGAAAATTATGCCAAGATCTTTAATTTTATTCACATGTTCCAGTTCGCTACCATCAATAGCATAAACATAGTTTATACTATTATGTTTCCTTGAGTAACTTACAACTTTGCATTTATTTGCATTAAGATTTAAATAGTTTTCTTTGCACCATTCATGCACACCACTCAGTTCATTCTGGATAGTGTGACAATCATTGATATCTTTAATTTCTAAGTAAACTTTTAAATCATCTGCATAACACAAACAGGGTACAGAAATTTTCTCACATAAGTCATTAATAAATAACACAAACAAGAGTGGGCCTAGATTTGATCCTTGTGGGACTCCATATGAAGGTATGTATTTGTGAGAGTTATAACCATTATAAGATACAAATTGAGTTCTACCAGACAA
Source organism: Diabrotica virgifera virgifera (assembly GCF_917563875.1). Taxonomy (NCBI): domain Eukaryota; kingdom Metazoa; phylum Arthropoda; class Insecta; order Coleoptera; family Chrysomelidae; genus Diabrotica; species Diabrotica virgifera. The sequence continues at coordinate 108,275,319 of NC_065446.1, forward strand.
ATAGGATTTTATGAAAGCGACAGCATCTTTAGAAAAACCAAAAAGGGACAATTTGGAAAGAAGAACTCCATGATGAATTTTGTCAAAGGCCTTTGAAAAGTCAGTATATATAACATCAATTTGGGATCTCCTATCCAACGCTTCAGATATGTACTGTGTTATTCCCAATAAGTTTGTAACTGTGGATCGATTAGCAATGAATCCATGCTGATATTGTGAAATTTGATTACGAGTGAAAGAGTATATACGATTATAAAGTATGATTTCAAAAATTTTGGATAAATTGCATATAATAGATATGGGCCTATAATTTTCTACACAACATTTTTCCCCATTTTTATAAACAGGACATACCTTTGATTCCTTCCAGATACTTGGATACTGTTTGTATAATAAACACAAATTGAAAATTTTTAATAATGGTTTAGTTAAAGCACCCATGCAATCTTTAATAAAAAAAGAGGGTATTTTATCAGGTCCAGAAGTCATCTTATTTTTTAATTTTTTGCTGGCTAGAATTATTTCAGTTTCTTGAACAGGATAAAAATTTAGACATTCAGTGTTGACCGCTAAGACATTATTACTGGTTAGTATATTACCTGCTTGATAAACATCATTAAAGTATTCAGCAAAGATATCAACGATATTTTGTGGTTCAGAAGTAGCAATGCCTTGATATTTCATTTCACCAGGAATCCGTGAAGTGTTATTTTTAGCATTTACGTATGACCAAAACTTTCTAGGGTTTACAGAAAGGGATAATTGTATATTTTCGATGTATTCGTTGTATGCCAATTTAATTTTTAGTTTTGAAAGATGTCTTAGACGCTGAAATTCAAGCAGATCAGAGTGGTTTTTATGTAATCTAAATTTGTTCCTGTGCTTAACCTTTAGTTTGATACAGCGAATAATATCGGCATCAAACCAAGGTGGATATGTGTGGCTGAAGTTTTTGTAGACAGGAACATACTTATTAAATAAAAGAAAAATTCTATTATAAAAACTGTCTACAACTTTATCAACTTGAGAAGATTCATCTAGAAAAGCCCAATCCGTTTCATACAATTCCCTATATAAATCACAAAAATTTGCCTTTTTAAAGTTGTAAGTTACCTGGTCAGAACCAAACCTGAACCTAGACTCCTTTACAAAAATATTCGTAATATTAATTATAAGAGCTGGGTGGTGGGAATCTTCATAGACTAACGGGGACATGTCACGCATTACTTCGCAGGCAAAATGTGACATTATTAGATCTAGCGATCTACCTAAGTGATTTACAACCCCATTAAATTGACCAATACCAAAAGAGTGCAAGAAACTTAAAATTATAGAAGTTTTATCATCGGAAGTGTCATTTTCTATAAATTTAGGGACGTTAAAATCACCTAACACTAAGACATCGTTATGTAAATAATCAAGTTGTTCCAAGCACTCAAAAAAATATTCAAATTCTTGTAAAGTCAGTTTGTCTGGTAAATAAATCACGAGTACATAAAATTTCTTAAATTTAATTTGAGATTTAACAATAAGCAAATCAATTAACGGAAATTGTAAATCAAATGCAGAGGTGTCTATAACTTCCGAAATAATAAAATCTTGTAACGCAAGCAATACACCACCACCCCGCTTCTTATTTACCTCCTGAAATTTGCGATCTTTTCGGAAAACAATATAATTACTAGGAAATAATTCAGAGTTTAATACATCACTGTGTAGCCAAGTTTCACTTAAAGCGATTAGATCATATTCACAGTCACTTATATTACGATTAAACAGATGAATTTTGCTATTTAAACCGCGAACATTTTGGTAGTAGCAGGTGAGTTCTCGGTGACCTAGATCAGATGTCCTAGAGCTGTTGGAGATATTCAGTTTAACTGCTTCTTTATAATGGTGGGTTTGCCTCTTATAAACTTAATAGTCAAATCCTTTTCTCCGTTATCCGTTCTTTGATTCAGCTCAGTACGAAGTTCGTTTAACTTAGCTCTTTGCGTAGGTGTTTTGTCATCAGAAATAGAAATTGTTGAGTGTGCGGTTGTTGCTAATTTTTTCTTGTTACGTAAAATAAACTTGGCATGTAATGATGATGAAAAAGTCACTTTAATTAGACGTGCTTTGTTAGAAGGTTTGCCAATTCTGTGTAAATGTATTGGGTTGCATTGATTCCCATCATTACCTTGTATTGACGTTAGTATTTCATCTACCTTTTTTTTGTCTTCAAGAGAAGAGTTGGTTTCTGGGACATTATGTAGAATTATATTATGTGAACGATTTATGCGATCAACTGCCTCCTGAATTATGTCTTCATGAGCCTCTGATGTTACCGATGAGTTAACTGAAGCAAATTTCTTTTCCAATTCCTGCATTTTATTTTCAATAAGATTTGTAAGAAATTCTTTTAATGCTTCGAATTTGTCATCAGCGGTGTCACATATATTGCATATTACTTTTATATTTTTACTTCTCATACGGGTGATACGACTAGCGTCATCACTTTGCAAACCAATGCATGAAGTATGCAGTAATTTTGTACAACCTGAACATTTTATCGTTTGCGAATTGGCAGTAGATTGTTTACAATTCGGACATAAAGACATTGTATCTTCCTTTAAACTTGTTGACGTGAACGAAAATAAATATACTAAACTGTTTGGAAGTTCGTTAATGATAAATTGATTATACCAGTTTTTTCCGATAACTGATAGACAAGTACCTATTGCAATATGGGAACTTAATAATCGCAAATATTATAACTTTAGCGATGCATAAGAACAAAATAAGTACTCACACTTGTAGATCTTGGGGTAACAGACACTGTGTAAAAATTTCACCAAACTAGGATTACTATTACCCACTCAAAACGACAATTTTATACGATCAAAACAAATCACGTGCGTTCACAACAACTACCTTCTAATGTATCTAGGTAAAAATCTGTTCTAATGTGACATTCTTGTTCAGAAACTCCAAAAACCACCTGAGTAATCTGTCTGTATCAATTTACTGCCGAAATTAGTATATAAATATGGTATAGAAAATGCTTAATAAATAAAAAGGTACCATAAAATCTCATTTTATTATAATACTAAAATACAGGGTGTCCTATTTAAGAAAACTCAGAAAATACTCATTCCGAGTTTCAACCAACCCCGTATATTAAAATTAAACATTTTGGTATACTATTAATAACTGAAAATAGTAGATTATATTAAAAATCGTTTAAACATAAATTAATAGAAGTTTGGATATCAAATCACTAACAATATGTATAGGGTGTGAATGTTCCTACAAAATTAACAAAAAAACGTAATTATATTTTAAACTACCTCGTATCATATTTCAAAACACTATATTTTATTAAAGAGAACATCGAGTAGAATCCAAAAATGTAAAAATATACAGGGTATTCCATTTAAAAAAACACAAATTTGTGTCACCCTCTCAAAACGGGTAGCCCTGTATATTAGAAAATACTGTTAAATCATAGTCCTATCTGTGGCCCATGTTTTACCTAAATAACTTTTTTCGTATATCTTACGACAAACGAGTAATTGGACTTTGTCACATTAATGCCCCACCCTGTATACAAAATAACCATAAAACCATCCTGCCTCTTTGTAAATAGACTTATATTAAGATTCTTGAAACATGTGCAAAATAGCATGACTCAGAAAATCGTTGACTTTTTCACGAATTTTCTTACAAATCTAGGACTCCTGCCGTCTTACAAGAACCATTTAACCTTCCTGCCGAGTACCGAAAAGGTATTGATTGTATTTAAGTATTATAACTTTTTAAAGGCAGGACTAAGAAAATCACGGAATCAGGGTGAAAATTTTCCGCAGAATTTTCCAAGAGACAAGTATACTTAAACATTAGGAGACGTCATGCCAATATTTTTTTTGAACATTTTGAAATAAATATGTTTAGTTTATTTAGACCTAGAAAATCATGAAAATTTCATTATTTTCCTTACATGTTTGTATACATATATACTCCGTTACCCCGTTTGCAACTCTCCTGCTCAAAAAATTTTCTTTATAAAATCGATAGTATCCTGTCTATCTATGGATATGGCAGGACTTAGAAATTTATCGCAAAACCCTATTTTTATTTTTTGGGAAAATCTCATTTTTACAGGAAAATGTCACAGGAAATTTGTGGATGTTTCCACAGATTGTAAGTACATCGTCTACCCTTCCAGTATTGCAAAAGGCAGGACTTAGAAAATCGTGGCTGAACTTCTGTATAATATCTTCCAGTCTATCCTTGCAAAATAGCCAAAATGACAAACACTGGTTAGGTTAAATGTTCTAACCACATAGCAAAAATTATAAAATAGTTTGGCTTAAAGTGGATACCAATGGATTACTTGCAGCAACATGATGCTCTACGTTAACATTTTTTTTGTTATTAGGTCTGCATTGAACCACGTTTAGTCTGTCAATGATTTATAAGGATGTGGAAATACTTCAAATGTCAATGACATTAACATTTGAAAGATTTCCTGGATGTCAATGTCTTTGACATTTGAAGTATTTCCATTGAGACTAAATGTGGTCCAATGGAGACCTAACAACAACAAAATATGTTAACGTAGAGCAGTAGAGCATCATGTTGCTAGAAGTAATCCATTGACATCCACTTTAAGCCAAACTATTTTATAATTTTTGCTATGTAGTTAGAACATTTAACCTAACCAGTGTTTGGCATTGTGCAAGGACAGGGAGTAAGTAATCTTAACCACACTTTTCAATTTTTAACAGTCAAAATTTCACCCTTTCACTATTTCATTAAGTGGGATTACTTGCTTTTAGGTTCACTGATGATGAACTTGATAAGTCCGAAAACGTTTTGAACGTAATCCTTTTGGATTTTTTAAAATTTTAATTTTTTATTAAAATATAACACCAACTACACCAGAGAGTGTTTTACTTCACGTTAAGTCATTTAACTAGATGGTATACAGCTAACTTTCGGGAATTATCCCATTTTATTTATTAATGAAAAACGCTGGACGGAAGGGCCGCCCGAGAACTTTATCGTACCGATCTATTATCGTTATCGTACTAGATACTGGCATTCTATAAAAATAACAAAGTTACTCGTTATTTTGATATTTTAGAAACACCTTGTATACTTGAAAATATTTTATGGTTCTACGCATCATTAATTCCCGCATTTGAGAAAATGTTAGGGGACACACTATAGATTATTGCATAAATCAATAGAATATTAGTCATACTTTCATTTCAAATTAGTCCATTTTTCTGAGAAATTAATAGTTTACAATATTTGCATTTTACTGCACTAAGCCCAAAGCCCAATCTCCTAATTCAAAGTCTATCCTATATACTATGGCGCTTTTATCATGGGGGCAGTTCTCACCACTTCTCGGGGATAGAACATTTTTATTTTCGAATTGCATGGAGCAAAAGGGAGAATTTTAAGAAAATTTAAAAATGCGCTCTATAATTTGATCTTATTTTTTTCACCCGTCCAACTTTTTGAAAGTAGAAATAACACTATATTAAGAGGTATTGCAAAAGAAAAACAATGCATTTAAATTCTGGTGAATGAGGGGTTAAATGTATGTACTTCTCATTTTTCCTTAATTTTCATTAGTCATATATTTTTTTGCACCATATCTCGCTTAGTTTGAATGTAACCGACATTTAACGGTGCTCGTTTTAAAGGCCTTTTCAAACACTACAAAAGCATGAGCACTTTGAGCATGCAACAAAAAACAAATTCTTTTTACCTACCATATCTCTTTTTGTATTATAAATAGAAAATTTACGAAGGAACGAATCTCTTTGTTATTTATAATTAAAAAAAATATTTTAAATAGTGTTTTTAGTTTGATGCATAGTTTTTAAGGTATTCACAAAAAACCGTCCGAAAAGGTGTAATTTTTCAATGAAAATGGCCAATTTTCAACTACGCATAACTCAAAAAGTATTGAGTTCTCAAAAAAAAAGTATAGATCAGTTTTTGCTTAAAAATAGGTTCTCTAGCCACTTCCATACTTATTTTGACCAATAAATTTTCCACCCCCTTGAAGGGGTGGGAATTGCCCCAAGATAAAAGCGCCATAGTATATAGGGTAGATTTTGTTTCTTGAGCTATTCCCTACTTACTGTGAAAATATCAAGTACATCGATGTAGTAGGAAGAATTCGGAGCCAAACACCCTCATTGACTGCCCTACAATAATGCTCTGCTATGATCGCGTGAGAGGGGACACACACAAGATTCTAGCAAAATTTCAATTTTCTGTAACTTTTCGAGTTTTTGAGATACAGCAAGGAGTTTTATATCACTGAAAAGATAATTTTACATTCTTTCAAAATATGTAAAAATATACAGGGCGTATGTAAAAAATTAGGATTTTTTTTTCATTTCCGGTTAAACCGGAAGCCATATTGTGGGTAAAATTTATTGTACTAATAGATAACAAAGTACTATATATGTCTGCCAAATTTTAAATTTTAGTTTCTATTACAGAGGTAGTTACGGGCACTCGAATATTTTTTTATAATACATTCATCACTCCCCTACTATGAGGAGTTAAGAAATCTGACCAATGTTATTCAATTTATTGATAGGATATCAAAAATATATTAGAAAATAAACAAATTCCTTGGAGTCATTTTTGAGAAAATTTAGTTCAAATTTATGTCAAATTTTGACCCCTTAAATATAGGCAACCCATAACTTTTTCTGAAAAACGATAATATTCTTGTTATAGCCCCATCTTTAGGCTATATAAATGTTTTTTCAAATTAAATTTATCTTAAACAAGTTTTTAGATTGGTAGGGAAATGTATCGGGTGGGCGGTCGGCCATGCTGGCCGCCATTTTGGATTTGGAAATGTCAAATTCCGTATTTCTATTTACCTATCGATGAGCTAACTTTAAGTTAAATTTCATTCGTTTCGGTCAAAATTTGCAAAAATGGGCCCCAAATAACCCCCCTATTTCGGCCCCCCTTTGAGAGGTTACTGAATTTCATCGAAATCGGTCCAGTAGTTTTTGCTGGGCGGTGGCGACATACGTACGTACATACGTACATACTTCCGACATGTTCGGTCAAAAAAGAGTATAGACCAGTTTTTGCTTAGAAATAGGTCCTCTAGCCACTTTCGTGCTTATTTTGACCAACAAATTTTCCACCCCCTTGAAGGGGTGGGAACCGCCCCAAGATAAAAAGCGCCATAGTATATAGGGTAGATTTTGTTTCTTGAGCAATTCCCTACTTTCTGTGAAAATATCAAGTACATCGATGTAGTAGGATGGAATTCGGAGCCAAATACCCTCATTGACTGCCCTATAATAATACCTATGCTATCATCGCGTGAGAGAGGACACACACAAGATTATAGCAAAATTTCTATTTACTTTAACTTTTCAAGTTTTTGAGCTACAGCAACAAGTTTTATGTCATTGGAAAGGTAATTTTGGATTCTTTCAAAATATGTAAAAATATATAGGGCGTATCAAAAAAAATTAAGATTTTTTTTTCAGTTCCGGTTCAACCGGGAGCCATATTTTGGGTAAAATTTATTTTTATAATAGATAATAAAGTATTATGTATATCTGCAAAATTTCAGATTTTAGTTTCTATTACAAAGGAAGTTAAGGGCAGCCGAATATTTTTTTATAAAAAATTCATAACTCCCCTCCTATGAGGAATTAAGAAATCTGGCTGATGTCATTCAATTTACCTATAGTATATAAAAACTATATCAAAAAATAAACAAATTCCTTGGAGCCATTTTTGAGAAAATCTAGTTCAAAATTATGTCAAATTTTGACCCCTTAAATATAGGCAACCTATAACTTTTCTGAAAAACGATGATCTTCTTCTTAGAGCCCCATCTTTAGGCTATATAACGACTTTTTCAAATTAAACTTATCTTAAACAAGTTTTTAGATAGGTAGAGAAATGTGTCGGGTGAGCAGTCGGCCATTTTGGCCGCCATTTTGAATTTGGAAATGTCAAATTTCGTATAAAGTTGTTTGGAATTAAAAACTATATTCTAGTATGCAATTACATCCTTCTAATTGAACAATTTTTTTTTTTTAATTATGGATAACTAACATTATTTTCAGTTAATTCAATTCAGATAACTTTTTTATTATTAATTTTACGAAAAAAAGTGATTCTTACTAAAAAGTTCTGCGTGGTCTTTAAAACATAAAATAGAATAATATTATGTCAAATTTTATCAGTTTTATACCAGGTATGTCAAAAATATGAATTTCGCTCAAGAGTAAAATACGTTTATTTTTCACAATATCGAAAATTGTTATTATGAAAAGTTATTTAGAATTAAAAACTATGTTTCAGTATGTAATTACATCCTTCTAATTGTAATATTCTGAACTATAAACGTACTTTACTTTTGATCTAAATTTATCTTTTTTGACATATCTCGTATAAAATTGATAAAATTGGATATAAGATGGTTGTATTTTAGGTTTTAGACCATCCAGAACTTTTTATTAAGTATCACTTTTTCTCGTAAAATTAATAATAAAAGAGCTTTCAGAATTGAAATAACTGAAAATAATGTTAGTTATCCATATTTTTTCAAAAAAATTTTTTTTTTAACTGGAAGGATGTAATTGCATATTAGAATATAGTTTTTAATTCCAAACAACTTTTCTAATAGCAATTTTCAATATTGTGAAAAATAAAGCTACTTTACTCTTTAGTGAAATTCAAACTTTTTGACATACCTCGTATAACATTCATAAAATTTGATATCTGATGGTTGAATCTTGGGTTTTGGACCATGCAGAACTTTTTATAAAGAATAACTTTTGTTCGTAAAATTAATAATAAAAAAGTTTTCCATATGGATACAACTTACGGGGACATGCTGTATATTTGTATTGCATTTGTACATGGTTTTGTATATTAGGAGCGAAACACATGTGAATTTTAAATAACCCATATTATTTCGTTTAAAAAGGAAAGTTAATATTTAAAATTAGCAATTAAAAAAATAGTAAAATAGTAATTGAAGCGTGTCGCCACAGAACCAATCTACCAATATATTAAAGAGTCTCTGAAATTACCAAAAAGCAGACCCGTGTTGAGCTGGCCCCCCCCACTTGCAAAAATTAAAAAACAAATAGCCTTGATTTATGAGCTATTTATGAGCTCTCATATTCCGCAAACTAAAAATTTTGAGCTCGTTCCACTGAGCAGGAATTTAATACCCTAGTGGGGGGGGCTGAGTCAGCCCCCCCCACTACTTAAAAATAGGAATATTGAATCGGTTTTTGCGGCAGAATTACGAGCTATTTATGAGCTCTTGAAATTATATAGTTTCGATTTTTGAGCTCATCCCCTTCACCCCCAAACAACCCTTTAATTGATTTAACTTAAGAGAAAGATGCTGAGAAAACTTAAAATATATCGTATTGCGGATATAATTCCTATAGCTTATATACTCTAAGAATAAACTATTAAATCAAGGGCATTTCGATTATTGAGCTGCAACCCCTTCGCAAGAAAACCACCCTATCTTCCCGGCTTAAGAGAAAGTTGTATTTAAAATGCGTTAAACTAATTATTTGGCGACTGCATATCATTTAATAATTTATAAGCTTCCAAATTACGCGCATTTAGATCAGTAAATTGCAATTTATTTTGTATAGTGCAGTCACTGAAGGTAAAAATCAACGATTACCTTCAAGTTCGGTGAACCTTCATCGATTTTCACGAAAATTGGTCAGTGGTTAGAGGATACGTCAAGAAACAAAGGTGACATGGTACCACCTTGCGCCTTTACCCTGAGGGTGGATACCGCCCCTTCTCGGGGGTGAAAATTATTTTATAAAAAATAACTGCACAAATCAATAAATGAACAAATTAAAAGCAAAATTTATTATATAAAGTTAATAAAATAAGTCAATACTTTTTAAGTTATTAAAGATCAAAGATTTTAATTATTTGTAAAAAAAATGCATGTTTTGAAGAGGATTTTTGTAAATCACTGAAAAACTGTAAGTTTTTACAAAAAAGTTAATAGTAGTTTAATTCGCATAGCTTATATTCTAAGAATAAACTCTTAAATCACGCACCTTTCGATTACATAGCTACAACCCCTTCGCAAGAAAACAACCCCATTTTCCCGGCTTAAGAGAGAGTTGTTCTTAAAATAATTTAAATTAATTATTTGTCGACTATATATTGTTTAATAATTTATGAGCTCGCAAAATATACGCATCTCAATTATTGAATTGCCATTTTCTTTCTATAGTGCAGTCACTGAAGGTAAAAATCAACTATTACCTTCGATTTCGGTAAATCTCCATTTATTTTCACGAATTGACAATAACAACTTGGGGTTTTAGCCTGGGGTATATGTCACCCCTTCTCGGGAGTGAAAATTACTTTATTAAAAATAACCCCACAAATCGAGAGAGGGACAAATTGTAAGCAAAATTTGTTATATAATGTGATTAAAATAAATCAATACTTTTTGAGTTATTAAAGATCAAATATTTTAATTTTTGTAAAGAAAATGCATGCTTTAGAGCGATTTTTCATAAATGACTCAAAAACTGTAAGTTTTTACAAAAAAGTTTTCATCACTAAAATTGAAGCTAATAAAGAATATAATAAATTGCTTACTTGAAAAACCTTTAATGTTAATTTAAATTAAGTTATTGGTAATTAAATGTATATTTTTTTCCGCGATTGTTCAAATCTAAGGGTTCAAGCTTAAATAACGGGAAAAAGATGCATTTTATAACACTTAGGTACTAAATACTTGTCAAAGTACTTTGAAATACCCATCAAAAATAAGATCCAGAAAAAGTTGATAGTATCAAAATCCGCTCACCAATTTTCGTGAAAATGAATGGAGATTTACCGAAATCGAAGGTCATAGTTGATTTTTACCTTCAGTGACTGCACTATAGAAAGAAAATGGCAATTCAATAATTGAGATGCGTATATTTTGCGAGCTCATAAATTATTAAACAATATATAGTCGACAAATAATTAATTTAAATTATTTTAAGTACAACCCTCTCTTAAGCCGGGAATAAGGGATGGTTTTCTTGCGAAGGGGTTGTAGTTCAATAATCGAAAGGCGCGTGATTTTAGAGTTTATTCTTAGAATATAAGCTATACGAATTAAACTACTATTAACTTTTTTGTAAAAACTTACAGTTTTTCAGTGATTTACAAAAAACCTCTTCAAAACATGCATTTTTTTCACAAATAATTAAAATCTTTGATCTTTAATAACTTAAAAAGTATTGACTTATTTTATTAACTTTGTATAATAAATTTTGCTTTTAATTTGTTTTTTTATTGATTTGTGCAGTTATTTTTTATAAAATAATTTTCACCCCCGAGAAGGGGCGGTATCCACCCTCAGGGTAAAGGCGCAAGGTGGTACCATGTCACCTTTGTTTCTTGACGTATCCTCTAACCACTGACCAATTTTCGTGAAAATCGATGAAGGTTCACCGAAATTGAAGGTAATCGTTGATTTTTACCTTCAGTGACTGCACTATACAAAATAAATTGCAATTTACTGATCTAAATGCGCGTAATTTGGAAGCTTATAAATTATTAAATGATATGTAGTCGCCAAATAATTAGTTTAACGCATTTTAAGTACAACTTTCTCTTAAGCCGGGAAGATAGGGTGGTTTTCTTGCGAAGGGGTTGTAGCTCAATAATCGAAATGCCCTTGATTTAATAGTTTATTCCTAGAGTATATAAGCTATAGGAATTATATCCGCAATGCGATATATTTTAAGTTTTCTCAGCATCTTTCTCTTAAGTTAAATCAATTAAAGGGTTGTTTGGGGGTGAAGGGGATGAGCTCAAAAATCGAAACTATATAATTTCAAGAGCTCATAAATAGCTCGTAATTCTGCCGCAAAAACCGATTCAATATTCCTATTTTTAAGTAGTGGGGGGGGCTGACTCAGCCCCCCCCACTAGGGTATTAAATTCCTGCTCAGTGGAACGAGCTCAAAATTTTTAGTTTGCGGAATATGAGAGCTCATAAATAGCTCATAAATCAGGGCTATTTGTTTTTTAATTTTTGCAAGTGGGGGGGGCCAGCTCAACACGGGTAAAAAGCAGACAAATTACTGTAGTTATGGGTGATTTTAATGCAAAAGTCGGCAGGGGAAGAGCTGGAATAATAATGGGAGATCGGGGACAACTAGTGTTGCAAAAGTTTGACTTGAATGTTTGAAATTGACTTGAGTTTGACTTAATTTCAAGTCAAACTCAAGTCAATCCTTTTGAGAAATAATTCAAGTCAAGTCAAACCCGTCATTGATTACAGGGTTGAGTTTGAAAATTCAAACTGTGTGTCAAACTAGTTTGAAAGAGTTTGAAAAATAATTTATTTAGTAGATATACCTTTTTTTCGAGATAAAAATGTAATTAAGATGCCCATTAAAATACAAAAATTAAAAATACAATGAGTCCTAAGTATATAAAAAAAAGCTTGATAAATTTAAGACAATGATTGATTTGCTCATTTGTACATTTGCTTCTTCTTCTTCTTTAAGTGCTGTCTCCTAATCGGAGGTTGGATATCATCATCACTATCTTTACTGTATCTACCGCTCCTCTGAAGAGTTCTGTAGAACTGCATTTAAACCAGTCCCTTAAATTCTTCAACCATGACACTTTCCTTCTTCCTATACTCCTTCCGCCTCTTATATTTCCTTGTATTATCAGTCTCAGCATTTCATATCGCTGTCCCCTCATTACGTGTCCCAGATATTGTATTTAACTTTCTTATTTTTATTGTGTTTATTATTTCGCATTCATTACTCATTTCTCGCAATACTTCCGTGTTCGTTTTCTTCTGTGTCCACGCTATTCTAAGCATCCTTGTGTAACACCACATTTCAAATGACTGTAGCTTATTTATGTGTTCTTGTTCACACAGAGGCGGCTCTAGCCCATGTAGCGCCCGTGTGCAGTCGATGCTCTGGCGCCCTTTGGTAGATGCGCAGTCAAAATGGAATAGTCGAATAGGTACCTACCTAGTCCTAGTACTAGTACATAGGGTATTAGAGGGTATTAGGTACACTTACAGTGTAAACAAAAATCCAGATGTAAACAGTCCAATATTAAATGATGTCGGGAGCCAATAGATATTAACGTCGTCAGAACAACCTATCCAAAAGAGCCCCCGCAGACTTTTTATCGGCCGATAGTTTGCCTTCAAACTAATTTGTCGGCCAAATATCGGCCGACAGTTTAATCAGTGTGAGCTAACTAGGACTTGGCACACACTCGTTTATCGGTCGATAGTTCAATTCTCTCCTAGTTTTGGTGTTCAATACTTGTGCCGTGCGAATATTTTTTGAATATTTTGGAAAAAAATGGCATCGTCTAATTCACAATCGCTAATTGTAGAAACCTGCATGGTCCAATTAGCATGACTAGTTCATTGAAGGTGACTAAGATCATCCGATAAAAGGCGAAAAACTTTTTTGGGTAATCAAGTTATTTAGAATACATTGTGTAGAATTTTCCACTAAATAATATATAACTGAGAATTCATCATCAGCATCATCAACAGCTATTCCATCCATCGCCAGAAGGAAGCCTTCCTTAGGTGTATCCATTCATTTTTGTTTGTTGTTTTTTGCATCCATTCGTGACCAGCCATTCACTCGATGTCATCAGTCCATTTTTTTGAGGTCTGCCTCTACTTATTTTGCTAGTCCTTGGTCGCCATTTAAGAATTTTCTTCGTCAATCGGTTGTTTTCCATTCTTCCTATGTGTCCTGCCCACTTCCATTTTAACATGACAATCTTCTGGATCACGTCTCTTACTTTTAACCGTCGCGTCGATTTATTTTTTTCACTGTAAATTGGATGCACTCAATACTCTCGTAATCTCTTCTTGGATTTCCTCCTCCGTTGTATGAGAGCGATAATAACATTTCTGGATAATTTTTTTATTGTGCGAGTACTAACTTCAACAGTCAAATAAGAACTTTAGTACTAAATCGTTCGAGAATAGTATGGCGGCTCTTGATAGTGTGCGCCCTCTTCACCAACCCGATTGTTTAGTTGGCTCGGCATGCGCACTAACAGCCCATCATGACTGAACTATCGGCCGATAAATGTCTGCGGTATGCGGGGTTCCGCTTACTGCAGTGTTTTATCCTTCCAGTGTTTTAATTTTTGTCATTATTTTTCTTTAAAAGTTCGAAGCGTTCGTCAAATTTAGTAATTGCGGTATCTAATAGGTAATAGTAAAAGTTTACTTTAAAATGTAGTTTCGCGTCGGTTACTGATTCATCTTCCGCCTCCTATTTAAAAAAATTTCATATTTTATATTGAAACAAATAAAGGACCCACTCTTTGGTGCTCGGCGCCCCTAATATCCCGGCGCCCGTGTGCACCGCACACCCTGCACAATAGGTAAAGCCGCCTCTGTGTTCACATTATGTGCACATTTGCTAGTTCGTTTTATCTGTGATACTTCTACTCTTCTTCAAACGATATCACTTTTTTATGTTTATTTGAGTATTAGGTTACAACAAAAAATCCGTTGAAGGATTTTTTATAATACCAAGTGTAATTTAATCTACTCCATAAAAAATTTTATGTAGGAACAACAAAATACTATAACATTTATATTTTTGGTGTTCCTTGCACAAATTGTCTTAGAAGTTGTTGATTCATAGAATTCATACGGAAATTATTCTTTGAGATTATTCTTCTTCATACAATTTTTTGTGAATTTTCATCAGATCGTCTTTTCAGATCAGCCATTTTAAAGAACTAGTTCCACTATGTCATTTTTATAACGCTGTTCTTACTTTTACATAATATGCACTTTGCAATCTTCATTGTTTTGGAGTCGCCTGCCGGAACATTAAATAAATCAGTATACCTACCTATTTCTTTTTCTTATTTTCTGTTCTTGTGGTATCGGTACTCACACCGGAGGGATCGCAGACGTTCGGATACAATTAGCGTCTCTTTGCAAAGACAATGACGTCGACTTTGCAAAGTAACAAGACACTTTCTCAACACACACATTACTCCCCTGAGTTAGTGATAAGTTATAGTCTAAAAAATCATTATGAAATTGACTGGCCATTTGGTTGTGAAAACCAGTGCCAATAAAACACAAAACACAAAACACACACACTTTTTCTTATTAATTATTTCTGCGTCGTCTACAGATTTTTTTCTCTTAATTTTTGCGGTAGGGATATTTTGTGGACACTTTGTTCTGGTACGTATTCTGAGCCGAAAAAGGTTCAGGTTCAGAGATTATCGCACAAAGCACACACTTCAAAACGAACCTATTGCAACAAACAAGCAGAGCGAGTATCAGAGTACAGGTTCAATCCTGTCCAAATAAGTCAAAACAAAAGGCGGTATAGTCCTGTCGCCAGGGGGGGTACAACGGCCTTCTTAATTCAGATGGACTTACCCAAGTTTTTTTTATGTATTTTGGCCCGTAGAACACGAATTTTTTGGGTAACAGTTGATCCGGATGTCGATAAGATTGTTATAAACAAAGAAGTTGAAGAATTACATAACAGCGATTTCTCGCAAAACAAAACAATTTTTTGTATTTTTTGGGTCATTCTAACCAAAAAATGTTCCTACAAGTTTTTTCGTAGGATGCATAGTTTTCGAGATAAACGCGGTTGAACTTTCAAAAAATCGAAAAATTGCAATTTTTGAACCCGAATAACCTTTGAATAAAAAATAAAATAGCAATTCTGCTTACCGCCTTTAAAAGTTTAAGTCAAATTTTATCTGTTTTGAATTGTTTTGAATAGCATTGCTAAAAATTTATTTTTGATTGTTAAAAAAAGCTATAAACACATAGTGTTTCGCGTGCCTAATACATGCGTTTTAATGCATGCTACGTAGAAATAGCCCCGCTTGCACTTTTACCTCCTCTACCTACTCATTCGATTTTAAATGAGAAATCATTGAAAACATCACTCAAGCACTAGGTGTTTATAGCTTTGTTTTAACAATAAAATAATAAATTTTTAGCAATACAAATGATTAAAACCGATAAAATTTGACTTGAACTTTCAAATGCGTTAAGCAGAATTGCTATTTTATTTTTTAATCAAAAGTTATTTGGGTTCAAAAATTGCAATTTTTCGATTTTTTGAAAGTTCCACCGTGTTTATCTCGAAAACTATGCATCCTACGAAAACATTTGTAGGAACATTTTTTGGTTAGAATGGCCCAAAAAATACAAGAAAATGTTTTCTTTTGCAAGAAATCGCTGTTATATGATTCCTCAACTTCTTGGTTTATAACAATCTTATCGACATTCGGATCAAGTGTTACCCAAAAAATTCGTGTTCTACAGGTCAAAATACATAAAAAAACTTGAGTAAGTACATCTGAATACAGGAGGCCGTTGTACCCCCCCCCTGGCGACAGGACTAGTATGCTCTCAATTAGAATTGAAAATACGTACGTTGTGCAATATGATATTCAAACTTTAAACTGTTTGAAGAAGTTTGATTTCAAGTCAAACCTATATCGAAATCAAATCAAGTCAAAATTTTTTATAAAAAAATTTTGGTTCCAAGTTGTCAAGTTTGTCGAGTAAAATCAAACTAGTTTGACTTGATGCATCTCTATACAATTCTGTCAAGAACAAAGTCTAGTAATCACAAGCACGTTCATTGGACTACCTATTAGACGGTTATATACATGAAGAAACTATCATCATCTTGGGGTGTCCATTTTTGGCTGGGGTGTTTTCTTCTGGTGTACATATTTGATTAAGGTTGCCTTGTTTAGACAAACTCTTCTACTTATTCTGGTTATAATTTTGCTACTACTGGTCGCAGTTCAAGGGCGGATCCAGGACCGATTTTCGGGAGGGGCCTTGAACTTTTTTTGGTGAGGTGTACCGGAGGGTCTGGGGGTAATTTAAAAAAAAATATGATTACAATAGTGAGTTTTAAGGCACTTTTCACACACTTTTGAGTACCATAGAGACATTCAAAACTTATAGTTATTAAAGTATTATTAAAGTACCGATCCCTACACATTTCTTCGGATCCATGTGCAGTTCTTTCAACAAGTATAATACTATTTTTCCCATGCTTCTACTGTCAGGCCTTGTTCTTACCCTCTTTATAGATGATTTTCACTAATTATTTTTATATTCTCATAAGCGCCAATGAACTGGACAAAGTCTTCACGAATGTTGTTATTGTGTATGTATGTCAAATTTAGAGAAAGATGTTCCACGTGGGATACGTCGGTCATTTCCTCAAATATGACAGAGTAATAATTTGCACTTTGAACCTGATTAATTATTTGTTCAATTATTTCTTCACCACAACATGTTATCAATTGATTTTGACTGGTGCTACTAATGTATGTTGCTCGGGAAGATGCAGTGGATAGGTGTTGTTTAAAAGTCTTATCTTCTGATGCGAGTAACTAACAATTCCCCTCATTGCTCGGTCCAGCACCTTCGTCTAGAAGCAGCAGGCTATCATCACGATGGCCTATTAGAGGAATATTTTGTCGACCTAAGAACACTATAGATTTTACTATTTATCATAGTCTCTCTCTATTTTCTTGTATCTGTTTAGACCTCTGAGAGTCTATCTGGTTAATGACTGACTTTTGTGGGTTGCGGTAATTTTGTAGAAAATCCAGCCCAACCTGAACGCACCCCTTGTGGTATGATGTTTTTTCATGGGTTTGTATGGCTCCGTCTTTGACCATGAGTTTGGCGAAACATGTTAAAGGTTTCGTGACAAGGCTTTGGGTTATCATCCTTTTATTGTGACCATATTTTTCGTTAGAAAAATAGAACGCAATACTTGTAAACCAATCCCCTTTGACTGTGCGAAAGTACCAACCAACTTCTTTGTTCTAAGTGCTGGTGACCTAAGTAAAGCTTCATTTCTTTTCTATTCTTTATATGTACAGAATATGGAAATTGATACGATTTTGATGGCTGACAAGGTCGTTCTAAAAACATCCTAGTATGTCATTCTTGAAGCTTTCGTTACTGCTTTTGTTCAATTCTAGTCCAGAAAACATATTTATCTCCTGTTTTATACATAATATGTGTTTGAAAGTAAAAACTTTTGAACTGCAAATATCTAAATTTATATTTTTTTAAATTCTTGGAGGGGGCCATGGCCCCATGGCCCCTTCCCTGGATCCGCCCTTGTCGCAGTTGTTTTGGAACCTACAAAGAAGGTTAAATAGAAAAAAGGGGAAATGAAGATATAAAACCGTTAGTTTTAGATGTCTCTATTTAATTGATTAAATTTATTATTTTTTGTAAAGCGCCTTGCAGAAACACTTCCATAATTGTTGGACTATGAAACCTCAAAAGAAATTAGTACTACAAAAAGAAAACTCTAAAGCCTAAACTCGTCTCATATTTATATGTACAGTTATAGTTTTTGATTTTAGGGGAACATTTAAATTTACTGATATACAAAATATGGCCGATGAAGATACTATGTTACAAATTAAAAATTTCCAAAATAAAATAAAATTTGATGATCCTTGCAACATTCAATTTACATCGGTAAGTATTAGATTCTTCTTCTTCTTGTGCCGTCTTCTAACGAAGATTGACGATCACTTATTTAAACGCTTCTCTATCCTTTGCCACGTAAAACATCTGTGCAATACTGAGGTTAGTTCAATCTCTGACATTCCTCAGCCAAGATTTCTTCTTTCTTCCCAAGCCTGTTTTTCTCTATATTCTCCCTTGCATGATGACGTGTCATCATCGTCAATGGTGCTACAGCCCTATGAAAGAGCCCCGACCTTCCCATGTCTATTACGCCAGTCAGTTCTATCCATTGCCAACCGTTTCCAGATTGCTGCGCCTATTTTTCTTCATCTACATCATCCTTCCATATGAGTTTTGGCCTACCCCTATTTCTACTTCTCACATGTTGTGACATAAGGATTCTTCTAGGAGGGTTGTTCTGCTGTGATCTTGATAAATGTCCTGCTCATCTTAGTCTTCCTATTCTTATAAAAGAAACTACGTCTTTACCACCAAATAGTTGTTTATATATGTGGTATACCTCGTAGTTGTACCTCCTCCTCCCTCCAAACACCATTTTCACAAATGCCACCGAATATTCCTCTCAGAATCATTCGCAGAAGGTTTTTATCTGCGTTGGAGATTGTCTATGTCTCCGATCCATATACAGGGTGAGTCATGAGGAACTGTACATACTCCTACCTGTTTGATAGGAGTTTGATGAGGAACCTCATCAGGTAGGTGACTCCTACCTGTTTGATGAGGAACTATTTCTGTTCCAGATCGTTTGATTTTTACACAAGTAAGTAATATTATAATATACAGAGTGAGTCATGAGGAACTGTACATACCTACCCGTACCTCGTATGGAGGCCCCTATGGGGAATAACAAATGACCATTAAACAGTGTCTGCTCCCATTGTTTAATAATATACAGGGCGAGTTGTTAATTTTTACAGAAATTTGTATTCGTCATAACTTTTGAACGGTAAGATCGATGTGTCTCTTATTTTGGTCAATCGTTACACTATTGCCACCTAATCAACTGATTTATTCAAACTAGAAAAATCAGGTCCGGCTTTAAAAAAATTAGTTCGTTTGGGTCTTAGCAAAAATTTCACCCTGTATAAGCTTTTTGAAAACTCTAATATGAATTTTACAAATTAGACAAATAGGCAATTAAAATAACATATTTATTTTTTTCCGCACACGATTGCTTAATTTTTTATAAAAAAAATCAAATTTGATTATGAATTAAAAGTTTGGTAAAGTGAACCATAGATTTAACAAAATTAACTTTTATTACCAAAATTAATTTTTTTTTGAACAAATATTTAATTTATGTTACCACCAATCAACTGATTTATTCAAACAAGAAAAAAATCAGGCCCGGATTTAAAAAATAAGTTCGTTTTGGTCTTAGAAAAAATTTCACCCTGTATATGCTTTTTGAAAACTCTAATATGATTTTTACAAATTAGACAAATAGGCAATTAAAATGGCATATTTATTTTTTTCCCCAAACGATTACTTAATTTTTTATAAAAAAAAATCAAATTGGACTATGAATAATTAAAAGTTTGGTAAAGTGAACCATATATTAAAAAAAATAACTTATTAGAAAAATGAATTTTTCTTGAACAAATATTTAATTTATGTTATCACCCAATCAACTGATTTATTCAAACTAGAAAAAAATCAGGCGCGGATTTAAAAAATTAGTTTGTTTGGGTCTTAGAAAAAATTTCATCTTGTATACGTTTTTTGAAAACTCTAATATGAATTTTACAAATAAGACAAATAGGCAATTAAAATGGCGTATTTATTTTTTCCCCACACGATTACTTATTTTTTTATTAAAAAATCAAATTTGACTATGCATAAAAAGTTTGGCAAAGTTTTTGCATAGATTTAAAAAAATTAACTTTTTTTACAAAAATTAATTTACAAAAACAACGTTCTTCTTAAAATTAAAAGTTTTACCATTTTTTTTTTCTATAACACGTCTAGATCTAAAACTTCCCATAAAACTTCTTCTGGACTCTATATTTAACATAGACGTGATCAAATTGATAAATTTTAAATTTTTCCACCTAATTTTTGCGATTTACAAGTTTGCAACTTTTACAAGAAGAAGACTGAAAGTCTACAACAATTTTCATAGTCTTCACAATGGCAAGAGGTATGTGCTGTAAAAATTTCAGGAAAAAATTATTAAAATGGAACAGAGTTGTAGCGAGTTAAACCGTGAGTTCATTTTTAGGTTAAAATTCCGATTTTGACAAAATTGATTTTTTAATAAAAAATTAAGTAATCGTGTGGGGAAAAAAATAAATATGTATACACCGTTCTTAGGCGTCAACGCCCTTCGGTAGGGATCTATGGAGGAGTATCACCAAGCCGGAAGCCCTTATCCCTTCCCGTACCGCTCATCCATAGGCCGATCAGACGCCAGTTTATTCCAGACCAAGCCGTAGACTCTATTGAGTTTTATACTACGGCGTTGGCCTTTTATAAATTTCATGACCTAGCTGAGGCTCGAACCAGCGACCGCAAATCGCAAATCCACTAAACTTGTCGATAGACTGAGCCCCAGCTAACTGGACCGTCAAGACCGACAAAAAATAAATATGCCATTTTAATTGCCTATTTGTTCTATTTGTAAAATTCATATTAGAGTTTTCAAAAAGCGTATACGAAATTTTTTCTAAGACCAAAACGAACTAATTTTTTAAATCCGGACCTGATTTTTTCTTGTTTGATTAAATCAGTTGTTTGGATGGTAACATAAATTACTTATTTGTGCAAAAAAAAATTAATTTTTGTAATAAAAGTTATTTTTTTTAAATCTATGGTTCACTTTACCAAACTTTTAATTCATAGTGAAATTTGATTTTTTTATAAAAAATTAAGTAATCGTGTGCGGAAAGAAATAAATATGCCATTTTAATTGCCTATTTGTCTAATTTGTAAAATTCATATTAGAGTTTTCAAAAAGCGTATACAGGGTGAAATTTTTTCTAAGGCCCAAACGAACTAATTTTTTTAAAGCCAGACCTGATTTTTTTCTTGTTTGAATAAATCAGTTGATTGGATGGTAATAGTGTAACGATTGGCCAAAATAAGAGACACATCGATCTGACCGTTCAAAAATTATGACGAATACAAATTTCTGTCAAAATGCGAAACTCGTCCTGTATATTATTAAACAATGGGAGCAGACACTTTTTAATGGTCATTTGTTATTCCCCATAGGAGTCTCTATACGAGGTAGGAGTATGTACAGTTCCTCATGACTCACCCTGTATGTCAACACTGGTTGTATAAGGGTTTTGTATATGGTTATTTTTATTTTTTGGCTTAAGTTTCTGCTTCTCATATGTCTACTCATTCCAAAATAGCATTTATTTGCTAGGATTATCCTTCGCATGATGACGTATAGCAGATAGTATTTATCGTTTCAAAGTATGTGGTAGGAATACGATGTTTTCTTATTTTAATAGTATTCATAAGCATAAGTATTAGATGACTAGTCTTCTTTTAGTCCTTTGTTATAAATTGGTAGTATGTACTTCAGTCTATTGGTTTATTGTACACTTTTTATTCGTTCATTATACCCATTCCAGAATTCTGGAACCTGTTATGTTTGAGCTCGTGATATCAATACTAAATTGTTTTTTGATTACTCTATTATGAAATATCTTATACAGAGATCAGAAATGAGCTTCCTTCCATTTTCTGGTTACTTGTCATCTGTCCCAGTTGACAGCCCAACGCAACGTTGCCAAGCAACTTTGAAACAATTAAATACACATCAGAACCTTGTTTGTTTTTTAACCAAGAAGAGTGATTCAAATTTACCGCGCCGTAATGCTTGTTTCTAATTGGTCCAACCGTAGGCAAGTTTACTCCACTGTTATTAAATTTTGACATTTATGAAATTTTGGCACTTCTGTCATTTTATAGGTTAATTAAGTATATCGGCGATTTTTTTGTGTTTTCTGTATTATTCCTTTGATTTTTAGATTTTTAGTCTACTTTTATATAAACACAGTTGTTTTTAGAACTCTTTAGCGATGTGTTAGTATAATATAATAAGTATGGATTATCATCGAAAGCTGATATGATCAACGAAAAAAGAAGATGAATGTGGTGACTCTTCTAGTAACTTTCTTGGGTGTGAATCTGTCTTTTTAGTTTACTCCTCTTGGTTAAAAAATCAACTATAGCTTAGGTATACAGGTCTAGTAGATAGACACTATTATTTGTTTTTCGAGTCACTTTAAAGTTTCTAAAAATGTTTGCTGCCTCAAGCCTTCATTATATGTGTGATGACTTCACACTGGTTCCTAATTGTTTTCCTCAGTACTTTGGCCCTATCAGCGCATTCTAATTTTTCGTGTACTTCATCCTTTAACCGCTTAACGCACACATTTATTTGCAAAAATACGTCAAAAAATTACGTATTTATTTTATTACAGTAAAATAAACTACAAACAAGACTATTGTCACTAGATATAATCTAAATTAAAAAAACGCATATTTTATTAGAAAAATATAAAATAACAAATACCCTCATGTGCTCACCCGAGTTAACTCGGTCGTAACTTTTTACATACAAAATACTACAAGTACGAGAAGAAAAAATCGCAATTATTCAAGTATAATAATGTTAAATATTGCTAACAGTGTGATACACTCTAAAACAAGGGGTTACACACAGAGGTACGTCACAGTCAGGGCAGAACGTGACGTCAGCAAAATAGAATTCTACTCATCGTGATCCCATCCCAGTCGGCCGTCGATCGTAGAAAGTTTAAAATTAGAAACGAGAAAACAAGTGGACACGGGCGCCCATATAAAAATTTTTAGGGGGGGGCAGACGTGAAGATGTTGCAGATTACATTTCGTATACTTTGGATAACCATATATAGTTTAAAGCACCCGAAATGCTAGGGGGGGCCACGGCCCCCCTTCTCATAGGTGTGGGCGCCCATGCAAGTGGGGATACCGTTATTTAGCGCTAGAGGAATTAAAACGCGTAGGGGCCTTATATATCGTACAAATATTTTAAACACGAGTTTACTCGGTTAAGCGAAAATAGAAACGTAGTTTAACACCGAGTTAACTCGGGTAAGCACGTTAAGCGGTTAAGGACATTGGCGATCAATACGGCCCATTTTACTCTGTATCCAGCGGTTCTGAAGAGTTTTATTGTTACCTTGCAATTTTTAGAAGCTATGGAGGTGTTACCAGGAAAATGGTCCAATAAGTTTTCAATTAAATATCTTTTAGGAATGTTTTTAATATTTTTCAATATTTTTAATATTTCTATTAGGGTGAAAACTTTAAAACTTTGACTTTCAGTTACCAGATGTCGTTAGACACCTACTGCATAAACTTCAGTTGTAATGCGGGGATAGGCTCTCGGAGTTTCGTCACTTGGGGCAGAGAGCAGCAAACTTACGCTTCTCTGATGATGACTCCAAATAGAGTCGAAAATCGTCGATTTAGAGAGCTGGTTTGGGCTCTCTCTTCTAAGTGAAAAATAAGACAGTTTTGCCTTCGCATGTGAACTGAATAAAAATGGTATACATTTTTGTTTACAACTCCACTCCTTTAAATTTTTCAACCAGGACTTGCGTCGCGTCGTCTCCCTCTTCCTTTTTTTCCTTCCACTTTCCCTTGTTAAACCAATAGCTTAGTACCTTCTTCTTCTTGACTGGCTTTACAACTCGGGGTGAGTCTTCGCCGCATCCACTATGGCCCTCCATCGTCTGCGATCTTGCGCTTCGATTTGCCATTGTTGTACCCCAATCCTAGATAGATCGGCTTCAACATCATCCTTCCATCTTTTTCTGGGATGGCCCACTGATCTTCTACCGTCTGGTCTCTCGAAGAACACTGTCTTTAGCACTCTGTCTTCCTCTGATCTTACTACATGACCTGCCCATCTTATCCGATTAGCTTTTATATGTCTGACGATGTTTTCAGTACCATATAGAGTCACCAATTCAGCATTGCGGCGCCTTCTCCACTCTCCTGTAATTCATCTCTTTGAGGACCAAATATCATTCTGAGGACTTTCCTTTCAAATATCAGCAATTTATTTATTTCTCGCTGATGTAGAGTCCATGTTTCACTCCCATATGTAACAACTGGGCGAATAATTGACATGTACAGTCTTAATTTAGATTGTCTTTTCAGCAGCTTAGATCTTAATAATGATGATAGGGAGTATAATGCTCTATTTCCCGCAGCTATTCTTGATGAGACCTCTTTTTCTATGTGATTGTCCTCTGTGATTACTGCTCCCAGATATTTAAACTCTTTTACTACTTCAAAGTTGTGGTCATTAATAGTTACGTTCTGCCTAACTCTTGGTCTTGGATTTTTGATCACCAGCATATATTTCGTCTTCTCTTCATTTATTCGAAGGCCCAGGTTACCTGTTTCCTCCTCGAGCTGTGAAAACACCTCTCTTACGTCTCTTGTAGAATGAGCGACTGCATCTAGATCATCGGCAAAGGCCAACAATAGTTTTGATCCTCGATTTGTGAATCCCCCTGTTAGTTCAGACGATATTTTACTTATTGCGTATTCTAAAGCCAAATTGAATAGCAATGGGGATAAAGGGTCTCCTTGTCTAAGCCCTGATGTTATACTAAATGGCATCGATGTTCTGTTTCCTATCTTTACCTGTGCATATGAGTCTGCCACGCACATTTGAGTGAGCTGCACTAATTTTCTTGGTATTCCCATTTCTAGCATTCCTAGCCATAGTCTGCTTCTTTTTATCGAGTCATATGCTTGCTGGAAATCTACGAAGATTTGGTGTACATCTCGGTTGAATTCCCAGTTTTTTTCTAATATTTGTCGGATGGTAAATATTTGATCTATTGTTGACCTTCCACTTCGAAAGCCGCATTGGTAGTCGCCTAGAATATCTTCCGAATACGGAGTGAGTCTCTTTAGTAAGATAATTGATAGAATCTTATACGCTGTACTAATAAGCGATATGCCTCTGTAGTTTCGGAATTGCTCTTTATTTCCCTTCTTATGTATGGGTATTATAACGCTTCCATTCCATTCTCTAGGCATTTTTTGCTGTTGCCATACTCTGAGAATAATGTCATACAATTTTTGATGTAAAACGTTTCCTCCTTTTTTTATCAATTCTCCATTTATATCATCATTTCCTGGTGCTTTGTGATCTTTAAGAGATACTATTGCACTCTTTATTTCTTGGAGTGTTGGTGGTGGTATTTCCACATCTGCAGAATGAAATGTAGTCTCTGATTCCTCCATCTCACTTTCAATATTTAGTAAATTCCGAAAGTATTTCTTCCATCGCTCTACGATTTCTGTTTCCATCATTATCAGTTCACCTGCTTCATTTCTCATAGCTTGTGTTACCCCAACATTTCCAACTTGTCTGGCTGTCTTCACTTCCCTAAAGAATTTTCTTATTTGATTCCTCTCGCCACTTATTTCCATTACTCGTATTTGCTGTTCTATATAGCTTCTCTTTTTAGTTCTGAGTAGTTGCCTTGTCTGTGCCCTCGTTATGCGAAAATCTGCTTTGTTCTCATCTGTAGGGTTTTGTATCATTTTCATTCTTTTGTGAGTTTTTGTTTCCAGCATTTCTTCGCATTGTTTGTCAAACCATTTCTGTTTTGGGCGAGTCCTCTTTTTCCCAGTGGTTTCTTTCGCTGCTTGTTCTATCACTGATGCCACTCGCTGCCATGCATCTCCTAGGTCTACATTTTGGTCTTCCTCTCCCAGCAATTGAAATCTGTTGCTTATGGCTACTTGGTACTCCAGTTCTTTATTTGGTGTTTGAAGAGCTTCTATGTCCCATCTTTCTCTTTGTTCTTGTTGCTCCATCTTCTGTACTGATATTCGTGTTCTCAACTTTGATTTTACAAGAAAATGATCACTATCGCTGTCAGATCCTCTCATACTTCGTGTATTAATAATGCTACTAGAGTGTCTTGCATCAATGAGGACATGATCTATTTGGTTACGTGTTCTTCCATCATTTGACACCCATGTGACCTTGTAAATGTCCTTTCTTTCAAATTGGGTGGATTTAATAATCATGTTATTAGATATTGCGAATTGTGTTAGCCGGTGTCCATTATCATTTGTTGTATCGTGTAGGCTATGTTTACCAATTACTTCTCTTAAATAGTCTTCCTTACCTAGTTTAGCATTACAGTCCCCCATTACTATTTTGATGCCATGTTTTGGCGCTGCTTTATACTGTTGGTCTAGTAATTCGTAAAATTCGTCCTTCCTATCTTCTTCGGCATCTTCTGTTGGGGCATAAATTGAGAATATAGTGAGATTGAACCACTTACCTTTGAGTCTAATATAGCAGATATGTTCGTTTATTGGCTTGAAATCTATCACTGCCGTTTTTAGTCTTTTTGAAATTACGAATCCACATCCGTATTCATGTCTGTTCTCACTACCCGACCAAAAGACTATAACATCTTCCATTTCTAAATTTCCCGTTGCTGTCCATCTTATTTCCTGTATTGCTGTTATATCCATGTTATATTCTTGCAGTTGTCTAGTGGCTCTTGTCGCTATTCCAGGTCTGTACCAACTTAACACATTCCACTTATAGCTTAGTATACATATGACCAAATTAGTTCATTTTTTCCTTCATGCTGTTGAGTATATTTTTTTTCTTTTTCATCTTTTCTAATGTTTCTTCCAGAATTGACAGGTTGGTTCTGTGTTCTGTCCAGGATAAGCGTACAAGTCTTCTGTAGATCCACATTTCGAAGGCTTCGATTTTACTTCTATCGATTTTTTTGATAGTCCGTATTTCAGCTGGATATTGTATTAATCTTTGCTTGTAAAAAATCATTTATAAATAATCAAACTGTTTTTTTTTCACATCCTTTATGTTTTAGGGCACCACAGGAATGCCAAAAGCCCCCGTACAGAGTCACTTCAATATTGTTAATAACGGATATTTTTCTGGTAAACGGGTAGGGTTGCATCAAAAACACCATACAATCTGCTTGCAAAATCCATTATTTCACGTATTTGGGACTATAGCTACACTTACTGCAGCTGTTAACCATGGTGCTACAATCGTTCTACCCAACGACACTTACAATCCAGAGAAAAACTTGAGTGCTATTGTACAAGAAGGGTAAGCTCAAATTTAAGTCGTATCAAAAATATAGAGAACCATACGTACAAAATAAATACTTTAGGTAGATAGGAAGATAAGGAGATAGACGAATTATTAAAGTTTCTTGTAAAACTTAGAGAAATTTTACAAAGTATGGTATTTCGACAAAACCACTAGGGGATTAAGACAAGGAGACACCCTGTCAAGAGACTTATTCAACTAGTACCAGAAAAGATAATTAGAGGAGCCAAAATCTAGTCTAAAAAAAGGTTACCAAATGAGAGAAAAACAACTTAAAATAATCTGCTATGAATACTAATGTCTCAAAGTGAAGATGATTTACAACGTATGCTGCACCAATTTAATATAACTGCTAGAAAATTTAACACGTTAATTTCGCCAAACGCAAACCCAAAAACCAAACTCAACTACACCAGCCTTACACCTAAAGGTAGAAAGGCTTAGGACTAAGTAAGTAAGTAATTTCACCAAAAAGACAAAATGCAGGGTTAATGGTTATAACAGCAAATCCAATAAGATATAAATTGGAGCTGGATGGTCAGATAATAGAACAAGTGATGTAGTTTAAATATCTAGGTATCACACTGTATAGCTATGGAAAGCTAGACACAGAAGTCCAGAAGTGGAAGATCAAGTGACTAGAGCAAACAGAGCTGCTGGTTGCCTGAACGACACAATATGAAGAAATATAAATATCGGAAAAGAAACGAAAAGTAGAATTTACAAAACAGTCATCAGATTAATAATGACATACGCAGCAGAAACACGACCTGATACAGAGAGGACATAAAGATTGCTCGAAACAGTGGAGATGAAGATCCTTCGAAAAATTGCTAGAATATAGCTAGATAGAGCTAGAGTTACATATATACGACGGATATTCAAGGTTGAGAACCCTAATAACGGGGTAAGAAACAGAAGAGCAGAACGGAATGATCACATAAGTCAAATGAAAACAAATAGAGTAGTAAGGACAGCTAGAGACTGTTTCCCAATAGGAAGACGTTCAGTGGGAAGACCACGAAAACGATGGAACGACAACGTAATGGAGGAACATTGAAAAAACAGACAAAGAACAAGAAGAAGAAGAAGAAGAAGAAGAAAAAGAAGAAGAAGAGGAAGAAGAAGAAGAAGAAGAAAAATAAGAAGAAGATCCAGTCACATGGGACGATCCGAACAAGAGACAAGAGTGCATAGGTTTCACAGGCGACTTGTGACATGTTCAAGATTAGAAAATTAGAAAAAATAAAAAAGAGGAGATTTTCAATGTTTTCATGTTCAAGAGATTTTGGAGAGGAAAATCTTAATAAAAGTTTTTGGTGGTATAAAGAACACTAATGGGGAATGGCGCAAAAGAACAAACCATGATCTAATTAAGATGTATAAGAGACCTTAAATAACACAGCAAATCAGACGGCAGATAGTTAAATGGTTGGCACATGTTTCATAAATGTCACAAGAGAGAAACAAGAGAAGAAAAGAGGAAGACCACGAAGGAAGTTGTTTAATGCCGTACGGCCTGACATAGAAGAAATAGGTACATGGGACTGGAGAGAACAAGTGAAGGACCGGTAAAAGTGGTATAATCTATTCAAAACTAATGTTGGGGATTAGTCAAAAGAACCAAATTCCAAAATCAAGTAATCAGTAACAATAACAAGATCTATTGAATTACCACAAGCTCTTCCTGATGAGTGGAAAACCACGACATACGTAAATTGTATTTTGCATCGGTAAACTACTGATACTGATGTATTTGCAGTTTACCCAAGTCTCCAGGTTTCTTCATATTAGAAAAAGTACAATCACACCTGAGAAAGCTAGAAAGAAAATCTATTTTTGAAAATACACTGTCGGGAAACAAAAATCATATAATCGATAAACAATAAAAGATAATGAACTCATTAGAGGTTAACGCTCTATTTATAGATCACTGAAAAAAAAATTTTTTTCAATCTTTAAAATTTGTTTCAATTTAAAGAGATGTTTTCCAGGAGAAAATTGTAAAGCAAAAGCACTAGCACACTGTGGAAAATGTACTGTAACATTCTGAAAACATTGTTATATATAGTACCATGCAACATAAACTTCTTTTTATTAGATGCAGATAACAATGTTAATACCCATTCCTGTGTTTAACTCGTTCATTCTTCTTCTTTTAGTGCCAATTCGTTTCGAATATTGGCGATCATTCTGGCTATAATTATGTTATTAACTGATGCTTTAAATAGATTAGTTGTTGTTGTGGAGAACCACTTCCTCAGGTTCTTTAACCATGATATTCTTCTTCTCCCAATTCCTCGTTTTCCTAATACTGTACCTTGAAGGATTACCTTCAGTAATCTGTATTTAGTGCCGTTTCTCATTATGTGTCCGAGATATTCTAACTTTCTCCTTTTAATGGTATACATCACCTCTCTTTCTTTGCCCACTCTTCGTAATACGGTCTCGTTGGTTATCTTGTCCGTCCATGATATCCTTAGGAATCGCCTGTATAGCCACATCTCGAAGGCTTTAAGTTTTTTCTCCATTGCTTCAGTAAGTGTCCAGGATTCAACTCCGTAATATAATATTGAGATGATATAACATCGTAGGAGCCTTATTTTATCTCCAGATTAAGGTTGTGGCTTTTAAAGAGTTTGGCCATGTTATTGAATGCACTCCTAGCCTTCTCTATTCTACATTTTATTTCTTGTGAGTGATCCCATTGTTCGTTTACTATTGTTCCAAGATAGTTATACTGTTTTACTCGGTCCACTGGTGTATTATTGATAAGTAGTTGGGCTTCTCTAATTTTATTTTTGCTGATGATCATAAATTTAGATTTTGATATATTTACTTGAAGTCCAAATTTTTCACTTACTTCATTTATTTTGTTTATTAGTTGCTGTAAACTGTTCAAACTGTCTGCAAAAATAACGGTGTCATCTGCATAGCGGATGTTGTTTAGGCGTTCTCCATTTAGAAGTATTCCATGTTCGCAATTTTCCAAGGCTTCACTAAATAATTCTTCCGAATATAGGTGAACGTATACAACCTTGTCTAACGCCTCGTAGAATCTGGATCGCTTCCGTTGGTTCACCTCCAAGATTCGTTCTTATTGTGGCTGATTGGTTCCAGTATAAATTTTGTATTATACGTCGGTCTTTATCATCCATTTGGGCTTTTGTTAGAACATCCATCATTTTTCGGTGTTGAACTGTATCAAATGCTTTTTCGTAGTCCACAAAGCAGGTGTAAATATCGCAAGTCATATCTCTGCATCTTTGAAATAAAACCTGTAGACTAAACAGTGCATCTCTTGTACCTACGCCTTTCATGAATCCAAACTGTGTGTCTTGTATTCTCTCTTCGCGTAGCTTGTATATTCTACGATGTATAATTTTAAGAAAAAGTTTTAATGCATGACTCATTAGACTTATTAGCCTATATTCTCCGCACTTTTTTGCTCCCTGTTTCTTTGGTAAGGTAATAAATTCTGAAACTAGCCAATCTTTTGGGATATTGCCTGTGTCATAGATATTATTAAAGATTTTACATAGTATTCGTAAAGATTCATCATCAAGAAGTTTAAGAAATTCAGATTGTACTCCGTCTGGTCCTGGAGCTCTACCTTCATTTAGTGATATTATGGCTGCTCTTATTTCTACCACTAGTATAGGGGTTCTGTTTTCGTAGGTATTGGGGACTGGTTCTCCTCTCATCAAAAAATATATTTCGTATGTAATTTTTCCAGGTATTATTGATACTCTCTTTGTCCACGATTATCTCTCCATTGTCATTAACAAGTTTACTTATTCTTCTGTTTTTACATTTGCCTGTAATTTCTCTTACCTTCTTATGCACGTTGAAGTCGTCGTATTTACTTTGCAGAATTTCGATTGCTTGGCATTTTTTCTCCAGTTCTTTCTGTTTGGCTTCTCTGATCTTTGTCTGTATCTCTCGCTATAATGTTTTATACATGGAGTTATCGTTCTTGTTTTTCCTTCTTTCTTCCATTAGTTGCAGAATCTCTCTCGTCATCCATGTCTTATTCTTACCTTCTTCGTTCTTCATAAAATTGTCTTTAATGTCGTCTACTCGTTCATACAAACTTACAATTATTATGATGCGCCATAAACGTCCAGTGATATATTTATAGGACGTGTCAAAATTCAAAAATGCAGAGATATAAAACAATTTCATAAATATTTCCATATTACAATATTACTGATAATTATGTATAAGTAAAATTTTTAAATTTAAAAAAGGAATCTTCGTCATTATTGGACTAGATATTTTCTCTTCTGTAAAATAAATACTATTAATAACGATTTTAACTATAATTTAGGTGTACTGTGATATATGGAACACCCACGATGTACGTTGATTTAGTGTCTCAACAAAGGAAACGTAATGAAAATATGAAAGCAGAAATAGCGCTATGTGGAGGAGCATTGTGCCCTCCAGTATTGTTCAAAGACATGCTTGATATCCTTAAAGTAAAAGCCGTAAAAGTAAGTACAAGTTCATTGTTTAGTTTGCATTCTCCTTTCTCCTTATGCTTCCCTTATTGTCTTTGGTCTCCTAAGCCTGGTTTGGTTTTTCTTGTCACTTTGGGCTTTATAAATGCATTGCCTTTTTTTCGATATTCTTGATAGACGATGGAACAATAATACGCAATCGATTACAATATCGCGCAAAACTAGGTATACTTTATTGGAAGCTTAAAACACGTATTTTTCTTCTTCTTCTAGTGCCGACTCCACTAATGAGGGTTGTATGTGTATTTAACCCGGTTCAGTCGCAAAAGTTTCTCAGCCAGATTTGTTGTCTAGCAGTACCCCTTTTTCCTTTCATTTTACCCTTCATAATCAGTTGTAATAACTCGAACTTGTCGTTTCTAAGTCATCACTATCATTCTCTTTGCCTAATCCCTATGCTAGGTCGGCTTCCCTAATTGCATTTCTCCACATATTTCTATCTTGGGTCATATCAATGTTAATCCCCTTTACCAACATGTCCTGCCTTATCGTCTCCCCCAGGTCTTCTTTGGTCTTCCTCTCCTACTCCTTCCAGGAATCTGCACTTCAGCTATTCTTCGTATTGGGTGATAAACGTCTCGACGTTAAATATGACCAAACCATCTTAACCTATGCTCTCTCATTTTGGCATCAATTGGTGCCACACCTAGGCTCCCCCTAATATACTCATTTCTAATTTTATCCTTTTTTGTCACTCCACTCATCCATCTAAGCATTCTCGTTTCCGCCACATGCATTCGTTGTTCCTCTTTCTTTTTCACTGCCCAACATTCAGTTCCGTACATCATAGCCGGTTTTATGGCTGTTTTATAGAATTTTTCTTTCAGCTTCATTGGAATTTTTCTGTCAAACAACACACCTCTCGTTTCCTTCCACTTGATCCATCCAGCTTTAATTCTACTGCATGCATCTCCATCTATTTCTCCATTATTCTGTAACTGTAATTCCAATCCTAGCTACTTTAAACTATTGCTTTTCACAATCATTTCACCATCCAAAGATACCATTTTATTTGTAGTAACTCCACCTTTAAATGAACATTACAAATACTCTGTTTTTGTCCTACTAAGTTTTAAACATTTTTCCTCAAGAGTTTGTCTCCACTGTTCCAGTTTTTGTTCTAAGGCTCTTGTCATTTCTAAGTATGTGCTCTAAATATGCTATTTTTTCTCTATTTAATGCTGAGGCGTATGTTAGTGTTGGAAAAATTATACAATTTGCCATCCTAAGCTTTGTCTTTAATCTCAGTTTACTCTTTCGACCTATTAGCGATGAGAGTTGACTCCTAAAGGCTTTAGCTTTGTTGACCGTTTGTTTCACGTGTTCTGTAAAGGTCAGCCTTTTGTCCAACATTACGTCTAGGTATTTGGCTTGATTTCACCATTCAATTTGGGTATCAAATAGGTAGAGTTCATCATTTGGTCTGCATCTTCTTTTTTGGTACATGACGGCTTGTATTTTGTCAGCGTTGACAGCTATTTTACAATGCGCACATAGTTCTACAATAGTTTTACAATGCATAGTTCGTCAAGAGTTCTTTGTAGGTGTCTTATTGCTAAATCTGGGTGGGTACTGCTAGAAGCTATCGCAGACTTTGGGTCTATACGCAGATGCAGTCGATAATGATATTGGTTCAGTTGGTGTGTCTGCCGTATATATGGTATACAGATATGGCGATAATATCGACCCATGTGGCACACCAGCCTCTACGGTTCCAACTTCAGACAGAATTGGCCCTATTCAAACTCTGAACCTCCTATTGGCTACGTATGACGAGTGAAGACGTGTCATCGCCTCAATATAACCACATTCGTTCATACATATTCCTTTTCCTGGTACGAATCAGAACTGCCCTTCGGCTATCCCAGAAAGTAGAAAGGTCTTTAGTCAATTGATTACACGTCGCAGTTTTTTTTGTTTTGTATTATCTTTATTATACAGTTTTAGTTATATGTAGCATTTTTTAGTCTATATATGGACTCACTGAAACAACAGCTTCCGTATTTTTTTCGATGGATAACGAAAACGAATACTATAGCACTCAGACTGTAGGAAAAGTTCACGATCATTTAGAGGTCAAAGTAGTAGACTCGGAAGGCTATCTTGTACCAATGGGTTCTCCTGGTGAGCTGCTTGTGCGCGGATACACTACTATGGTGGGATATTTTGAGAATGAGGAAAAAACGAAGGAAGTTATTGATAAAAATGGATGGTTTAAGACGGGGTAAGTTTTATGTAAAATTTTTCATATCAGTTAATGCTTTCACTTATCTCGGCTCCTTATTAACAAACCAAGGAAGATGCAATGAAGTAATTATAAAAAGAATTACACTGGCTAAGCAATATAAAACCAAATAATGAATGGGTTGCATGTGTGAGTCCATACTATTGTAGTAAAGAAAGAAAGACGTTCTCACAAACAATTTATTTTACAATTCACGACCGGTTTCGTTGTCTACACACATTCGCACAGCATCCTCAGGTCCCGGTTATAAAATTAAATGTTTCTGGTATAAGGGATGATTTTAGTAGAAGTCATTATCATACTTATGCTCAGTACTTTGCTAAAAGGAGGGTTGGTAGTTGGATAGATGTAACTGCATTAAACTAACAAAAATTAAAGTGGTAATAATAAGAAACCAACACGACATTGAACCGAAAAATTGTTGGTTGCATATAAAGTGATGTTATTTTTATTATTTGTATCTTCTTCTTCTTCAGGTGCCGTGTCCGTATTTAGACGTTAGCTGTCATCATGTGAAGTTCCTGAAACCTCTCTCTATCGGCTGCTGCGCGAAATAATTATTCTACCGTGGAACTACACCATTATCTAATATTACGTAACCATGAAAGTTTCTTTCGACCAATCCATCTCTTTCCCTCCACTTTTCCTTGTATTATAAGGAGAAGTAGATGGCATTTAGGCCCTCTAATTATATGGCCGAAGTATTCTGTTTTTCTCCTCTTTATGATGTTTATGAGCAGACGTTCTGAATTCATCATTTGGAGAACATTTTCATTGGAAGTGTGCAAAACCCACGATATCTTTAGGATTCGTCGATAGCACCACAATTCAAATGCTTCTAATTTATTTAGCATTTTGGTTTTTAACGTCCATGTCTCACAACCATACAATAATATAGATCACACGTAACATTTTAGAACCTTCATTTGCGAATCTTCATCGACAGGCTTCGGTTACATAAAATTGGTTTCCAGATCATAAAAGCCTTATTAGTCAATATTTGTATAGATTTTATTTATATTTATATTTTATTTATATAGGGTAACTAGATGTTGTTCAGGATTTTCAAGAAATTATAGATGTAAAATTGGGTGTGCAATTTTAGACTGAATTGGTCGGATATAAATTATAAATATAAATAAAATAGATAGAAATAATAAAAATAACATCACTTTATATGCAACGAAAAATTTTTCGGTTCAATGTCCTGTTGATTTCTTATTATTACCACCGCACTTCCCTCAAGATCCTGCCAAAATTTTGTTAGTTTAATGCAGTTACATATATCCAACTACCAACCCTCCTTTTAGCAAAGTACTGAGCAAAAGTATGATAATGACTTCTACTAAAATCATCCCTTATACCGGAAACATTTAATTTTACTTTAACCGGGACCTGAGGATGCTGTGCACATTGTGGACAGCGAAACCGGTCGTCAGTTGTAAAATAAATTGTTTGTGAGAACATCTTTCTTTCTTTACTACAACAATATAAAACCGTATATTAATATATACATGTAAATAATACCAAACTTGAGCAAGTTGATCAAACTGTTTACCTTGGATATCAATTAAATTGTAACGCAGAGACTCACGGCGAAATTAGACCTAGGATAAATCAGGTTAGAGTCGCTTTTAGAAAGATGTCTAAGGTTTTATGGAACAGAGACCTAAAATTGGCATTGAGGATCCGCCTACATCGCAAGCTTGTCAAAAGCTCGACTCGGTTCGGCTCGAGCCCATCACTATTCTGGCCTGTTCGATTCTGATTCGTATTTTGAGAGCTGTTATTGTTTTCATTAAGGGGTCATATACGTTTCTCGGCTTCAAAAAATCGATTTTCTTATTTTAAAAGGTTTAGAAACATTTTAAGACCAGAACGAGTTCGATATTCGAATTATTGACGAAGTTAAAAAAAAACTCTTGCATAACTTTAAACGCGTTTTTCTCGAAATGGCATTTTTCATAACGGTGGGCATGATAACTGCTTAACCGTTCGTCCGATTAACTTCATTTTTGGCATACATATTCTAAATTAGTTTCACTATCGTATGACGAGAGCTTTTTTTGATTAAATTTAACCATTTTCGAATAGCAATAAAAAAAATAGAGAATTGTTTGGTGAAAATTACGACTTTTTTAAATTTCGACCATTTCCGTAATTTTTTTTTTCTTAAATTCCTCTCGTCACACAAGAACGATTACTCTAAAAAATGATAACAGATAAACAATTTTTGTTTCAGATAAATATTACGAGCTGAATCATGCCCACCGTTTGACCTGAAAAAAAAAACACGTTCTACGCCACTGGACGCAGCCGCCATGTTTTTAATTGTTTTTAACTTTCAACACATGTTTTATGCTCCTTAAAAGTCCACCTTTAAAATTAAAAAAAAATGAAATCAATTAGCCCAATAGTTTTTGTACAATTTATCATTACATTTATACTACTTTTTAAGCTCGAGAAACGTATGTGACCCCTTAATATTAGTTGTACCTAGGTATTTGAATTCCCTTACTCTTTCAATAGGTTGACTCTGTATGTACATAATATATCTCACGAATGTCCTGAGTGGTCTTTGTTATTATCATAATATTTCGTCTTGCTTATGATGAGCGATAGGCCATATTCTACACTTACCGCGGTCACTTTATTATACAGTAGTATCTGTAGGTCTTCGTGTGATTCGGCTAACTGTATCATCAGCGTATCCAGGCCCGGCCCCAGGGGTGGGCGAAAGGGCGGCTAATTTAGGGGCGGCAAATTTTAGAGAACGGCCAATTTGTGAAATTGAAGAAATAATAAATTATGTTTTTAATATTATAAAAAAACAAATTTATGAACAAAAGCGGCGAAACCAACGGCAGTCACCTAGGACTATCATCAGCATCCACATCTGATGCCGCCCCCTCTCAGTCCAACGACAGTCATCTAGGAGAATCATCAGCATTTACGTCAGCTACTGATGACACTACTACTGTCTACTGTCACAGGTAACAATGTTATTATTTATTATGATCCAGCAAAGTGGTCCAATAAAATGAATGATTTTGTTAGAACAACTTTGGTAACAAGAGGCCCCCGCCAAAATTATCCATTGTAGAGGCTCAGTTGTGCCCGAAAGATAATTCAGATTTCTAGATAGATGCCCGTAGATTTACAACTAACTACTACAGTTACAAAATCTGCAATGGTGAAACTCTTGAGAGAAAGTGATGAATTTATTATAAGACAAATACTTCTGTGTAATGGTTTTTCTGTAAAATGTTTTTCAATGTCAAAATTAAATTTAGTGAAAATGAATATAATAATTGGAAACATATGGTTGACTTTGTCCAGCCACGCTAAGTCTCCAGCTCATCGACAGTAACAGTGACAGTGCAAGAAGCGAACTAGCAATTAGACAAGAATCGGACAAAACCATAGACGAAGAAACACAAAAAGTTATGTAGAACGACTTATATCAATCATACAGTTCCTAGCACAACATTGTCTTCCATTGAGAAGCGATTCTGATAAACTTTTTTATCACAACAATGGTAATTTTTTAAAGCTTCTTGAGCTCTTTGGAAAATTTGATTCTGTTTTACAAGAGCACATTAGGAGAACAACGAATGATAGTAACAATCAGCATCACTACTTGGGAAAACGTATTCAAAACGAAATTATTCAGCTCCTATATGACCAAATCAAAAATAAAATTTTAAACTTTATAAAATCAACGAAGTATTACAGCATAATTTTAGATTGTACATCCTGATATTTCTGGAGTGGAACAGATGACTATTGTTGTACGTTTTGTCGACTTAGGTTCCTGTTCTTCACAAAGTGTAAAAATTGCAGAACATTTTCTTAGATTTGTGCCTGTACTGGCAACCACTGGCTTGGGATTTACAGAAGTTATTTTGCAAAAACTGAATGAACTGGGAATACCTTTGGAAGATATAAGAGGACTATTGTATGATAATGGGGCAAACATGAAAGGGAAGAACTTGGAAGTTCAAAACAAAAGTTTGAAAATAAATCCTAGAGCATTTTTTGTCCCATATCTAGCCTAGCCATTCACTCAATTTAGTCGTGAACGGCTGCTAAAGCCTCACAGTTTGCAGTTTCTTTCTATTCCTTAGTGAAAAAAATTTAAAACGTTTTCTCCGCATCTCTTTATCGTTGGGCTGTACTGAAAAATCATATTTCTAACCTAAAATTGAAACCTTTCTCCGAAACTAGATGGGAAAGTAGAATTGATGCCATTACTCCCATAAGATAACACATTGAAGAAATCTACAATGCTTTTTTAGAAATGACCATCAATAAAAACAACGATAAAATGGTTGCTCATGAGGCAAGCTGTTTGGCAAATCAAATTCGTGATTTTACTTTTCTTTGCCCTGTGGTAATAACATGACATTTTACTTCACATCAACGTAGTCAGCAAATCACTGCAGAGTATTGATATGGGAGTGTATCAAGCTGTAAGTTTATTAGAAAAACCGGAAATCCATTTTAGGTCTCTCAGAAGTGATTTAAAATTCCAGGGCTATTTTTGACAGAATCAACAAAGTTAGAAATCGAGAATCCGAAAATCGGAGGCACAGTAATAGCAAGAAAGAGAAAAGTGAAAAATGATATTAAGTTGACTTCTATTTAAAAATTATAGACACAACCGTTAATGCATTAAGTGATAGATTTCAGCAAATTAAAAGCCATGGTGAAATTTTTGAGTTTTTGGATCTAAGGGGGTAAGGGGGGCGGCAGTCGCCGATCTTGCCCAGGGCGGCAAATTCCCTAGGGCCGGGCCTGAGCGTATCTGTGGTTATTTATGATCATGCATGCCATTAAATTTAATGCCCACGTTTAGTTCATCCATAGGTTTACTCTTCCGAATATATATTAAATAATAATGGTGAAACCCACATAGATTGGTTGTAATTCGTCTCCAAATTAATGTTTTACAAAATTAGTTTCAATAATATTTTTGTATATTTATAATAAATACAAATTTGCAGTGATCAATTTATATTAACTGAGGATGGATATGGAAAAGTAGTGGGAAGAATAAAAGATTTGATAATACGAGGAGGCGAGAATATTTATCCAAAAGAAATAGAAGAGTTTTTAATCACCTATCCCGATATCATTGAAGTTCAGGTAAGATTTTCTTAGAATAATATAATAAACTATTAAATGGTAACTGTATTTCATTAGACCTGAAGCTTGTTAAACGTATCTTACAATAGGGAACTTGCACATAATAGCTACTTGTATAACAAGGTAGGAAAGAGCTACATTTCCTCCCGAGAATGAAGTTTACTCCCGACGCGTAGCGGAGGGCAGTCATCATTCAAGGGAGGAAAAGGCACTTTACTCCCATGTTATACATATGGTTTTTCCACCTTCCTCAAATAACAAGTCAATTTTTCATTTTTACTTAATTTATTTATGTAACTAGCCAACAAAATTTATTAGAACTAAAGCTAACAAGTAGGTACAATATAACTGTCAACTGTCAAATATAAGCCAAATTATTAATGTAAACATTGTTAAATCAAAATAACAATTTACTGTTTTTTACCATTCTACAAAATACAGGCTGTTTTATAAATAAACGTTAAAATGTATAGAGATACTTACGTAATAGAATATAGATATTGTACAGGGCGTCAATAAGTTATATTTCATGAATGAAATACCATGACGTCACTTTTACTTTTCCTCCCTAGGGAGGAAAAATATTTTTTTTATATAAAAATAAACATTTTTTTATAATAAAAATACAACTTTGCTCCCTAAAATCAGGTCCGGAAAAGTATTCTTTCGGTAGAGGTAGGTGGAAATAGCTATTTGTATAACAAGGGAGGAAAGCGCTACTTTTCCTCCCGAGAATGAAGTTTACTGCCCGACGCGTAGCGGAGGGCAGTAATCATTCAAGGGAGGAAAAGGCACTTTACTCCCATGTTATACATATGGTTTTTCCACCTTCCTCAAATAACAAGTAATTTTTTCATTTTTACTTAATTTATTTATGTAACTAACCAACAAAATGTATTAGAACTAAAACTAACAAGTAGGTACAATATAACTGTCAACTGTCAAATATAAGTCAACTTATTAATGTAAACATTGTTAAATTATAATAACAAT
Source organism: Diabrotica virgifera virgifera (assembly GCF_917563875.1). Classification (NCBI taxonomy): domain Eukaryota; kingdom Metazoa; phylum Arthropoda; class Insecta; order Coleoptera; family Chrysomelidae; genus Diabrotica; species Diabrotica virgifera. The sequence goes on from NC_065446.1 coordinate 108,315,944, forward strand.
TTACTGTTTTTTACCATTCGGCAAAATACAGAGTGTTTTTAAATAAACGTTAAAATGTATAGATACTTACGTAATAGAAAATAGATATTGTACAGGGCGTCAATAAGTTATATTTCATGAATGAAATACGTCACTTTTACTTTTCCTCCCTAGGGACGAAAAATATTTTCCTCCCTAGGGAGGAAAAGTACAACTTTGCTCCCTACAATCAGGTCCGGAAAAGTATACTTTCGGCAGAGGTAGGTGGAAAAAATATTTTTGCATAAAATTGTTAATTAATGTTTAAAAAGGTTATATATTCAACATATTACATCTTAACAATGAATAGTGTACGTACAACAACTGATAATAGTTCCGAGCCCAAAATTTCCGTTTCAAACAATTTCAAGAGCGCGAGCTGGGGTCTGACGTAACCAACCACAGTGTTCTCGGTTCTCGTTCGCCCGTTTGGTGAGCTATTGCATTGAATGCATTTTGCCATTGCTAGATGTGCGTGTCGAATAACTGTCTTGTTTGCTCGGTGTTTATATTATTGTATTTAGTGTATAATATATTTTATCAAAATGGAAAACAAATCTGCGCAATATAAGAATTATATAGTGCCGGAATGCCAAAGCACAACTGTCAGAACATCCAACAAATATTTTTTTACTCTACGAGTAGAACCAAAAACGTCGATTGAAATGGCTAAAGACATGCAGGATCATTTCGATGTGAGTATTTATCTAATTAGGTACCCAATACTAATAAGACATTTTCTATTTCAAGAAAATATATTAGGTAGTTGTCGTTTCATGAAATGGGCCAACTTAAACTTTGTTTATTTGTTGCAGTTGGAACAAGACATAACTATCTATATAAATTCAATATTATGGGTGGTCCCAAAATTATTAAGTGTTGTCCCGCATTTATTTGATTGTTAACCAGACAGAAAACGAACTTTTTCTGAGCCCATGAGCGAAGCAGCCCTTAAAAGGGTTCAACGTCAGCTTCTTGAAGATGCCGCTTCCACATCTAACTCTGTTCTAGATTAAGATAAAGGTATTCAGTGTAAATTTCAAAGGAGTGTTACAGTCGGGTTGTCGCCATTGAAAATACTTAATAAGGATGCATGAACTTCACCTGTAAAAGACTTGCAAACATTATTTGAAGATACAAAAAGTGAATCATATTGTTCTGTATTTTTGAGATAATAGTGAATATAACGGTAGTGATGACTATTGGTAAAATGAAATTGATTCTTCTTGTGATGAATATGCGAAAAAAGACGAAGCAAAACAATTTAAAATGTTGTCTCTTAAGTCTACAGTGATGAAGTTACAATACAGACCTAGATTGTATACGTTTCAATTAATAGAAATATATTGTAAAACACAAACAATGCATCTATTTTTAACTCTAAAAAGAACAGGACAGACATTTATGTCTCTTGGAGATGATTTCGGCATAAGCGAAAGCAATGCTTCTAAGATTTCTAAGATTTATAAATTTCACTTTGAAACTAAATAAACTGATTGTAGAACTAAGCAAGAATACAAATAATATCTGGTAATTTCTAATTAAATACGATTAAAACGTTATATACAATTCCCGTAACACTCTAATCGCGTTAAACCGGGCTTGACTCGTAGCCCGGTTGTGGTCGGTGACGTCAGACCAATAGAAGGACGTTCAAGCGCCTTCAAAGAAATTTGAATTTTATAGCATTTTCAAAGCCTCGTAATAAGCGTATGGGTTAAAAATATTTGTTTCTTTTTTACATGCAAGCGTTTTAATATCATGTTACCTTATGATTTTTAATATTATTTTATTATTTAAAAATTTATGCAAGTTCCCTATTATTTCATTCCAATTATTTTTGGCTACGCCTATGGCTAACAACTCACAAAGACACCATACCCTCGTCTTCTTAATTGGAGAAGCTAGGCGCTGTATTGTTTATTCTTTACTCTTTAGGGTTTGTTCATTACGGAGACCATCGCATCGTATCCTAGCCTAGAGCTTAGTATCCTACTCTTCATTTTGGTGAACGCTCGCATTTAAAATAATGCATCTGGCGATCGATAATGGTACGAGCAGTACGAGGGATACCAGGGAGCGAGGGTCGGCGCCTTGTTGTGAGCACAACTTTAGCTATACAAAGTTAGGCATAATTAAATTTATTTTTTTAGTTGTTCAGTTAGGTTGGGTAGGCTAAGTGCTACGTTTTATCGACTTTATATTATTTATTTATTTATTTATTTATTTATTTACTTATTTATTTATTTATTTATTTATTTATTTATTTATTTATTTATTTATTATTAACCATACAGACTAAATGTCTCATTACATGGCTAAAAAAATATATATACATTTACAATTCTATAATGTTAAATATAGACCAGTAAGGATCTGTTTTTAGGTGGATGTGAGAGGTGGCATTCAGATTTTTGCGGATAAAGTCAGGTGATAACTTCGTTAGTAATAATTGATTTATGCTCCTTCTCAAATATGCCCGGAACATTAATAAAACAAATAAAATATTTAAAAATTTCAAAAAATTTCGTTTTTTTTTCTACTTTTTTTGCTTATAACTTTAAAACTCTTCATTTTGGAACAAAGTTGTATAGGAATAAAACAAAGATAATTAAATTTTCTATCAGATCCGATTGGCTAAAAATGTCTTAATTTATCACCCTTGCTGCAAAATAGCAATAAATATAAAATAAGGGGGCAAAACAAGCCTGTCCTTATTCAATGATTTTCCATCACTTAGGTTACACTTGGAACCTTCCTAATTCGCTTAGAAAATTTTTGTAATGTGCTTAAATCGTACACCAAATTTCATTAAAATTGACTTAGTAGATTTTGAATATTAATTTTGCAATCTAAACTTTTTTTAAAAAATTAAAATTTTTTAAAATCTTGCACAACAAAAACTATAACATACAAAGATTTTTCAATTTTTTTGCATATAACGAAGCACTCAACCTATCTAATACTCTTTACAGAATTGAAATCGGATTGTTTAAGCAGCCTCAGCAATGTTTTAAAGTTATAAACAATTTTTTGGCTGATAAACAAATTAGTCCTGTGGCCAGGAGGGGGTGCTACGGGCTCCTTTATTAAGATGGACTTACCCAAGATTTTTATGTATTTTTTGACCCGTAGAACACGATTTTTTTGGGTAGCAGTTGATCCGGATGTCGATAAGATTGTTATAAACGAAGAACTTGAGGAATTACATAACATCGATTTTTCGCAAAATAAAACATTTTTTTGTATTTCTTGGGTAATTCTAGGCAAAAAATGTTCTTACAAGTTTTTTCGTAGGATGCATAGTTTTCGAGATAAACGCAGTGGAACTTTCAAAAATTCGAAAAATTGCAATTTTTGAACGCGAATAACTTTTGATTAAAAAATAAAATAGCAATTCTGCTGACAGCATTTCAAAGTTTAAGTCAAATTATACCGGTTTTAATTATTGGCATTGCTAAAAATTAAGTTTTTTATTATTAAACAAAGATATTTGTTTATAAGCCAAAAAATTGTTTATAAGTTGAAAACATTTCTGAGGCCCCTTAAATAATCCGATTTTAATTCTGTAAAGTGTATTAAATAGGTAGAGCACCTCTTTATATGTAAAAAAATTAGACAACTTCTAAATGGTCTACTTTTTGTTCAGAAAGATTTTAAAAAATTTGAACTTTTTTAAAAACATTTAGATTGCAAATTTATTATGCAAAATCTATTAGGTCGATTTTAATGAAATTTGGTACACGGTTTAAGTATGTTACAAAGAATTTACTAAGCGAAATACTAAAGTTCTAAGTGATTAACCAAAGTGGTTAAAAACATTGAATAACAACAGGCGTATTTTGCCCCCTTATTTTGAATTTATTGCTATATTACAGAAAAGGTAATACGTTAAGACATTTTTGACCAGTCGTATATCATACAAAATTCAATTATCTTTATTTTATTTCTTAACGACTTTGTTCCAAAACGAATCGTTTTAAAGTTATAAGCAAAGAAAGCAGAAAAAAATTGACATTTTTCGAAATTTTTAAATATTTTAACTATTTTATTAATGTTCCGGGCATATTTGAGAAGGAGCATAAGTCAATTATTATTACTGAAGGTGTCACCTAACTTTATCTGCAAAAATCCGAATGCCACCTCTCACATCCAAAAATAGACGTTTTTTCACAGATCCTTACTGGTCTAAATAGATGACTCTGAGTTATATAAAAATTATACAAATTATCTCATTATCATTTCCAGCATTGTAGAGGCTTGAATATTTTTTTACACAGAGGTGTTTAAAATTTGGCTTACTATCAATTTATAAAACTTTGTCCGATACAAGGACCAATCTACATCGATTAAACTGTTTAAATTGTTTAATAACTTAAGTGCATTGGCACGGGGAGATCTTGTTGCAACAAGATTGTGAGGTATATTGAATAAAAATGAAGATCGTGTCCGACGAGGAGCAATATTGAATGGAATGAGTGAAAGTAAATATGGGCTGTTAATCTTATTGATAATTATATTGTCTATAATCATAATTACCATTAAGTCCCTTCTTTCTCCTAGAGACAATATTTTAAACTCGTTTCTTAAGTGAGCTGACCTAACAGAATTATAATCAGGCCATTTTTGTGTTTTTTAAAATACAAATACCGAAGAACTTTATTTTGTACCTTTTCTAATTCTTTAAAAATGTTGACATATACTCACAAAACCATATTACGCTTGCAAATTCCATTTTAGGTCGCACTAAAGTAAAATAGACAAATTTTATTGTATTAATGTTTGTAAATGCCATTGTCTGTCTTCTAATAAATTCAAACAATTTGTTTGCCGCTGAGATCGACTGATTTATATGTTTCCCAAACGAAAAAACTTGATTGTATGTTACTCCCAAGTCTTTTACTTCAGTAACCCTAGCCAATCTCTCACCTCCCATCTCATAATCAAAAATAACTGGTTCCTGTAACCGAGTTATCGTCATAACTTTACATTTATTAATATTAAACTCTAACTTATTAACTATACTCCATTCGTAAATACATACTATCAATGTCTCTCTGTAACTTAATACAATCACGTACTGACTGAATAATTTTGTACATTTTTAAATCATCTGCAAATAAAAGACACTCAGTATATTTACAAATAGAAAGAAGGTCGTTAATGAATAATATAATAAAGAGAAGAGGTCCTAAATTTGAAGCCTGAGGAACTCCGGAATTGGCGTAAAACTTTCCTGATACATTACCTTTGAGTCGAACTACAAAACGTCTGTTT